>NC_090207.1:21988152-22043152 GCF_033026475.1 Channa argus
AATCCAGTAAATGTTTCTATTTATTGTGTTTGTGTGTGCACGTTGGTGTGCCCTCCCCACCTGTGTGTGGCAGAGTGTCGTCGTTGTTGTCCTGCTCTGTGGTTGCCTCCAGGTTGGTCTGATTGTCGGCCATCAGCTGCAGCTCACTGACCTCAGCCCCAGTGTTGTGGGCTCCCCCTGGCACCTGCAATGCAGTTCAGTGCCATTCGCCTTATCAACAGCACTTCACTATGATACCAGAAGCTTAATCATGTTCAGTACAGGTGTTAGCAGAAGGAATAAAGCTCAAAAGCCAGCTGTGAGAACACAAAGCTACAGCTCAGTCTCTCAATTAATAGATGTTGCATGTTTGAACAAATCGAGAAGGAAAATGTTTGGCATTTTCACTCACAATATGATGACAACAACAATACTTTAATTATTACATTTAAATGATCTCGTGTTATTCAACCAATTGTTGCAGCTCTAGATTGTTGTGACTTAAAGAAGTAGAAAATAGTGGGAAGATAGAGGAGGAACTTTTATTGTTTTATTGTTGCATTTTTCCTCCTTGTCAACACCTGGTAGTCCTTTATCCACAATGCAACTCAACCTCCAACAGTTCAGGCTGGGATCAGACTGTTCTGGTAGCAGCTTACAGCATGAAGCCTGGAGCTGCTGGCCCCAAGCAGACATAGGGAGCAGGCTATGAAGGTCTGGTAAGCTCGATCCCTCCTAAGTTTTAGTTTTCAGACCCAAGGCCATACTAACTCATAACCTGAGAAAAGTTATCAGACGTCTCACACTTTCCCCTCTTGGGCCACAAAAGGTTGGAAAACAACTTTTTTTCACATACGGAATACGTAAAATAAGTATTTTTGCTGGATAGATCTAAATAATCAGAAAACATTTCATCACATTTCGTTTGGTTTGAAGTTACCTCTTAAAGAACTACGACACAAAGTTTAGTTGTTCTTAGTTGTTGATACAACAGGACTAATGAGACCTAAGTGTTTAGTATCATTAATACTCAGCCTCAAGGGGTCACGTATAGGTTTACTGTTAAAATGTCCACTCTGAGAGCGTCACAGAAATCTATGTAAAACATCGGAATAACAACAATTTAACCTTTGTTTTAAATCTGTGTGACCTGATGTGAACCTGATGGGTGCAGAACTGTGGGGGGTGGTGCTACAATGTGGACACTGTTGGCTTCGGCAGCAAATAATATTAAAATACATGCCCAGTGATCGCAGATAAAGCTGCTTTGAGAGGAATGTCTGACTGAAAAATAAGGAAATAGGGAGAAGGGAAAAGGTAGGGGAGGACGGAACGCGATAAGTAGAGACAACAAAAGGAGGAAAGCATACAAAGTAGTGTCTGTACCTCAGAGCTGCTGGATGTGCTGGAGTTGGCTCTTTTTGGACACAGTTTGGGTCTGGAAACATGAAGCACCACAGCAATTTAGTTTATAATTACAGACATATCTGAAAACCAGTTTTTATATTTCTGTTCCACTTTTGGCAGTATTAAAATCCCTCTGGGGTTCTGAATTTCACTAGAAACGTAAAAATGGACACAATCGCATACAACTGCACGAAACCGAGAGCTTTTTCATATTGTAGCCCCCTCACTCGATATATAATAGCTCCAAAATACCAGTGGCAATTTCTCCCTCAATAGTTGCTATATTGTGGTATTGGATGATGGAGCAAGATCCACCACACAATCTTTCATTCACACACATACCACAGCTCCAGCAGTTCACACGCAGTAGTGGTTCTCACTCAGATGTAGTTGCTATGCATTGCTTTCTCCTGATGGGATGCACCACTGGCACGGTTTCATTGTACTGTAGATACTCATTTTAAATATGTGTGATAGCAAATTCTAATCATAGATAGCACTCACATAAAGACAAGTAGCTGCTGTACTTTCTTTTAACTATAGAGTTTTTCCACTGTCACACTGCAGGCATTTAATATGAGACTCTTTTACAACTAACATTATTTATCACAGCACGTTCTTAAATATCCGATATCTGCTCGTCCATGCTTCTCTGTCCTGTTCTTAACTTCATCTGAACCAAAGGAGCATGCCAAAATACTCGAGCAAGTTCCTCTTACAGCTGAATGAGTTCATTATCAGCTGCTGCTCGACTAAAAGCAATCCCTGCTGTGGGTTTAATCCACCTTTGCCTGGTTTCTGACCAGCGAGAACCTTGAGAGTTAATCTTACTGCTGCTTTAATTTTGCAAGATCTGACTGTGCTCGCCAAGCGAGTGGTTTTCCATTGATTTCTGTGAACTAATTTACTTAAATTAATAGGGAACAACTGAATGAGGAACAAGACAGGTACTGAGGCTGCTCATGAGTTTGACATTTGATAGTAATGCATTTCCTGGCTTGTGAATGACTGGTGTTGTTGTTCTTACTAATTACACTTTCATTTATTGAACATGTGTTTCCAATATCCCTGTTGGTAATAGTGAGAACCTGTGGAGTTTTTTTTTCCCCCTGACAGATGAAGTGGAGACCCTAAGTTGCATTTGAAATAATACAAATCTTATTAAACAGGGGAGTTTCTCACAGCACGCTTAATACTCTGACACAAATATAAAACCTCCTGGATCCTGGACATCTGGACCAGCAGGGTTAAAACAGCCAGCTTGTCAGAACAGATAGTATTACAAATCTCCAAACTTAACCCCTCAGTTTGTATTCATTGTCCCCTGGGATGCAAGAGGGAACAGCTGGTAAATTACACCTTTTGATCATCTGACAATGCGATCTGTACCAAACTCACATTGAGTTTTACTTCTCCTTGTTGTCCCTTTTTCCCCATTTCCACGCCCATTCACTTTCATACAGCCTCTGTGTTTTTGTGTGCTGGAATTGATGCCAGGTGCTGTACCTTGAATGCCCTGCTGTCTATGGTGAGAATGCTCCACATCAAGGAGGCCGCACAGTTGCAGCCCAACCCAACTAATCATCGAGGGTCACCACATTAGGGACTTAGGCTTCCAGCTGAGTCAACATTACAAAGTGGTGACTATGTATGTGCAAGTGTGTGGATTTACTGTCAGACCTACCCATTTTCATTCATTGGAGAAATCAATCATAAGACCTGTGAATTTTCCCAGGAAACCATTTCCAGAGTTAAATGGGTTTTATTTTTATCTGGGAAAAACAGATACTGTACAATTTTAACAAGACTAAGAGCAGACAGCTATGCTGGCAGCTCTGGGAGGATTTAACACAGTGGTACTTTGGGGAAAAATGTGAACATGCTAACAATAACAATTCCAAAATGCTGTTGAGCAGGTACAGTGTTTACCAAGGCCAAAAACTTTTGTTAAGAAGTTTTGTTAAAAATTAAGTGGCATAGTAAACAAGTGAACAAAACTGCCATCTTCTTGACCCTCAACAAAACATTTCCGCATTAAATGTGACTATGATTTATGACAAGGACTGTAGCAACGTCTGTGTTGTTGCAATTCAGTTGGGGCAAATACAAGTACAAGACAATAACCCACTGTATTGGATTAGGCTCACTGTAGGGTAGTTGCAAGACTTATCGACCATAACTATTATGTGGTAATTTTGAGCTGTTTGTGTTTCTAAATGAAGTTATTCCGCTTCTGTTACCTGAAAATGATGCACAGGGCACTTGTAAGTATCATAGCGAAGAAAGCAGCTCCACTCACAGCAGCCAGCAAAGAGTCTACCTTGTTGGCCGCTGGAGTGAAAACACGCCGGTCCCCTCCTGGCTCGGTCAGGTTGTGGTAGTGGAAAAGAAGAGCGAAGCCACGGCCCCAGTGTGTTGTGGTGATGAGCTCCATGATGACCTCAACCATCTCCTGGCTGGAGCCAAAGATCAACTGGCTGTTGGGAGGACGATTGGACCCACAAAACCTGGAGGAAAAGGTGATAAGGTCTGAAATGTACAGGACATCGTGGGGGCAGGCGTCTAGCACCGACTGCTGGGTTTCGGGGCTCAGAGCTGGAGTGTCGGTAGAGTGTGGCGCAGCAGGAGTGGTCCCCTCCATATCTGTGCTTGGGTTTAAACTGGGGGTGAGGTTTCCCCTGAGGTGAGATGAGGAGGCAGAGTTGCGGGCCTTGTCCTCTGGAGGCGCACTCCCAGACAGCAAGGGGAGAGAGGAAGGAGGTGGCAAAGATAAACTGGAGGAGGCATCTGCAGATCTTTTAGCAGAATTAGAGAATTTGGCAATCTCCATCTTTGTGGACTGTTCTTGGACCACTACTTGCTTAACCTCACCATCTTCAGAAGACTGCTGGTTCTTTGTGATATCCACTACACTCACAGGATCTTTTCCTGCCAATGTAGTTTCATCGGCCGCTAAGCTGCCAGTGGAAAACGGCATTTCTTCATCTGTCTCCTTCTCTTCCAAACTAGAGATAGCTGAGTATTGCGCTGCAGAGTCATGACTTTCAAACACGTCAAAGTCAAGTATCTCCAGAATAAGCTGGTAATCAACTGGCACAAAGAACTGCCAAACACAGTGTGTTCCAGAGGAGTAGTTGTAAGGGAAGCCAGGAGACAGAATGAGGCCTTGGACATCCACCACGTCCACCTTGGCACCGCAGTCAAAGTAAACCTACAATATCAAATACATCAAGTCAGTTGTTGTATCACAAACGTTAGTGCATTATTAAGGGACACCCTTTAACATGGCGACAATTAACATGACTCACACAGCTCAGCAGCTTGAGCACAGCACTCCCAAGGTGAGGGCTTCTGTTTCATACGGGTGCCACTCACGCTAATATCCATGTTATTCTTCAGCATTTTGTTGCGCTGTATTATATTACACTCTGCGTAAATTCTGAGATGGGTCATGTATTCAGATAATGGCCCCTAAGTGATTCTATTCAAATGGGCTAGCAACCATGGTACCTATCAGCAAATAATACACTCAACGTGTTGTTTGAATACTGACATAAACCAGCTTGAACTGAACTATTCAACCCGACTGCTACGCCTTTGTATCAAAGCCTGTTTTTCGCCTGTATTGCCTGCTTGGGTAACCCTGGGGAGGGTATTTCTTCAAACATGCTGGCAGTAATTCTTCCCATAGGCACTAAGCAAAGGCAGATGTGTGGCTGGGCTAGAGACTGAGGACCAGACCTTTGTAGGGGGACTGTGGTTTTATGAGCTTTCCTGTTGGCCTCAGTTCTGGACTGTGGGAATGACCTAGACTGGTAGACCCCCATGCCAGAGAGGCAACAAACCAACACCCGCGGGCGGCACTTGTGCTCTGGACTGGGCTAAAAGCATTTAAAAAAAAAAAAAAAAAAAAAAAAAAAAATCACTTTGAGAATGTAGTTTAGATAGGAGTGGACAAAGGGCAGCAGGGACACATGGGAAAGTTAGGTGTATGGAGCCAGAAAGGCTGCTCCATGGATCATCTGTCCCCATATGAATGCATTTATCAAAGCATTCTTCAAGTAGCAAAATGTACATGGAGTTCAATACTTCATACTGTTTGTCAGTGCTTGAATGTACAATAATTCCACTGTTCAGGTCATGTCAGTGGCTGGCATAGTCTGAAATACTGCATTACAATGTAGGTTAAATTTATGGGGAAACATGTTATTATTACAGACAGACAGCAAATAAATCTTTAATCAATTTTAAACTTCCTGGTCTGCATATAGAAAGTGACCTTACTTAACCGAATCTCAGAGTCACATGCTGAGTGCTGAAGACACACATGGTGTTAAGTTTCAGTGGACAATAACACAGGACTAAACAATGACAAGGCATGGGATGTTTGCCAGTCCCCTTTACATTTCCATGGAATACAATGGCAAGAAAATAAGGTTCCTGAACTGTTTGTGGTTAATAAAATGAACTACTATAAAAGCAGATTTTAATTTTATGAGAGCGTTTTTTGTTCCATTAAGTCACTTTCATTAATGCATGACAAAACACAAAATTAAAAACACTATAAATGAGTAGCATCTTGCATGATGTAAAATGTTGCAGCTGATGAAAGAGAACTGTGTTATGTCTCCCACCAGGACAGGGCGTTCAGGAGGTCCTCAGCAACCTGGGACGTGCATGCTACACTACACATGAAAGGGCCCCAAAGTGCCACAGTGTCGAATGGAAATGGGACATTCTTATAATGCCAAACATCTCAGTTCTGTTACATCACAGGCCGCTCCACTGGCAGGCCGCTAATTATTCAAGGATGCCTTTTCTCATGGTGAAACAAAGGACCGCAGTGCTGTTTTGGTGAGCCATTCCACAAACTGAGGCCGGATAATATTTTAATGAACTGATGCTAATAAGTACAAGGCAAGCTGAAAGTTTACATAAGAGCCGGCTGGTCATTGCGCCCCATTTCTGCCACTGACAGGAGCTTCACTAGACAGAAGGAGATCAACTGAGCACATAATTGCCTGAAATGACTTGTTCAGTGAAATATCAGACCAGCTGCTGTCACTGTGGACAAGCCCAAACAAATGGGTTAATGCATCGTATTAAAAAAAATGATGATTGATGCTGTATAGATGATTTGCTTGTACTGTATCATTATATTAGAATATTGTTTCTAATTGCATACCAGCTTCCCCATTTGGTGTGTGAGTGTGCGTGTGTGTAATTATGAGAGCGATTGGGTGAATGAGAAGCAGTGTAAAGCGCTTTGGGTACCAATAAGGTAGAAAAGTGCTATCTAAATGAGCACCATTTACCACGTAAGTGCTATTTCGTGTTGCAATTATGTTTAAAACTAAACAATTGTATCCAATATATATTCTTCTGTCTATATGTGAACAATAATGTTGCACAAAATAAGTTTTTTTTGGACTTTTCCTTGTAGTATACAACAAACAAGCAAATTTAAAAAACTGTCAGTGCACCATTATTTGACAGAGCAGAAATCTGCAGTCTGATCTGTAAGCTGCAACATAGATTTTTTTTAAGCCACCAAGGCTGGCAACGCCGCTGCGGAAACTCTGCAGGTTGGCTTCTGCTGAAGTACCGTCAACACACACAAGCAAACACACACTGCCTCTTACGCACAAACAGCGCTGGACTGGCTCATAAATAGGCAGTCGGGCCCCTCAAAAGGGGGCACCAATCCTCACTAGCCCTGTTTACTGGAGGAGGAAAGTGACACTGCTTTACAGAGTAGCTCTCAGGCAGCAGCCGCCCACTCAGGTTATATTACAATTTCACTCAATTTCTCAAATCGGGACCAATATCAACACAGAACAGCTTTTCAGACCAGCAATTTGTTACTTGCATTGAATCAGTTTTCTATTGCTCTTGATTCGATCAAGACTGAGATTGACTCGGGGAGAAAAACTATTCAGAAAATGAAATGTAAGCCTTCACTGTATCAGTCAGCTACAGACAGAAGGAGACATCAGTAAAAAGTAATTACTAAAACTTAAAAAAATGAACAATGGGAATGATTAAACTGCTGCTGAACCAGATTGAGAAAAAAAATTAGTGCCATTCCTAAAGTGCAACAAATTTACAGGATTATCTGTGAGTTGTACCGATGCAGTAAGATACAGATGTCTTACAAAACAAGGCCTTCTACACTGACAAAAGACATCATATACATAAAGGCACTGCTTGCAGTGTACACAAACACTGAACTTTACTAATGAATCACATCTGTTAAAAAGAAAAACACACATTTAGATATTACTTATACAGAGACATATAGGACAGGTAGGACTAAACCTGGTTGGACTCACCTACAGTATCTCTATAAGTAATCAAATATCTGTAATCTCTACAAAATGCCCTATTTATGATTTATACTTTTATATAGCTGGCTCCAAAAATGCAGATAGACAGGAAGCTCCTTGAGGTCAATCTCCTCAGCTGTGAAAGGGCTCGGATACTAAAGCCCAGTTTTTTCACATATTTAGCCTGTGACCTAATTGTCCAACCTGGTGGGCTTATGTCAGTGGCTGCACATTTAAGCCAAAGGTGAGTTGCATGTTTGTGTTGCATTTTATTTACAGAGCTATCATGCAACCGTCAGCCTACAAGGCAAAATGTTGGAAATTGTTACAGCTGTGCACAGTTACACTATTTGACTGGGTGGCCTAAAAAACAGGCCGATACATGCACTCTTTTCTGTGTTTGTGGTGTAAAACCTATTAACATATTTCCTCTAATAAGGGCTGCTGCTGTGACTGTGGTAGCTGTTAAATGTGCCTGCAGGGCCCTGCAGTGAATCAGGATCTAATCGTCATGGTGGTTTTTAACCAGTTTGGTAAAATCATTTCCAGATTTATGAATGTGATCCAAATCCATTTATAATAATTAGTGATTCACCAGCACCTCAACTGCTATTCATAGACCCTGAAATATTTTCAGTCCAAAAAAATTAACTTTAACTCTGTTCTTTAGATAAAGCCAGCATTAGGTCTGATGCCCTCCGAAGGTACTGGAACAGCACCTCTAATTCACTTGTTTTTGCTCTTCAAGAGATTTTGGGTTTTAGATCAATGATGGACATCAGAAAGTTCAGAATTACAGCTTTTATTTACCACTAAATAACCACTTATAACTAAAAACAACAACAGATAATAACAGGAGCATTGTGAAAGCTGTGAAGGGAAATCTCCAAACAATAGTGAGTGGAATCACCACAGAGCAGGCATCACAATCCACTATTCAAAAAATAAAATCATGAGCAGCAATGAGAGGCCATACCACAGGATGCAAACACCTCTTCAGCATTAAGAATCAGAAACCGAGGTTAGAATCTTCAAAAAAAAAATAAAAATACAGAGAAGCAGCACAAAAGTTGTATGGACTTCTATGGAGTACTATTGACTTCTGAGCCAATGATCCAAACAGCATGGTAGAGGGAGTTTCATGGCCTGTGCTTGGATTGCTGCTTCTTGAACAGGGTCACTGATCTTTATAAATGTTATAAATCCTAATAGTATTGGCAGAATGAATTCAAAGATCCACAGGAATCCATCAAAACTAATTGGAAGGAGGTTCATCATGCAGCAAGACAATGAATACAAACATGCTGCCAACCTGACCAAAAATTTGGTGATGCCAGTAAGTTACAGGCTTGATGCAAACAAGGGATTTGCAACCAAATATTCATTTTCTTTCATTTATATTTCAACTGTCTGTTCCACTACTTCCGCAAGAGATAAAACGTGGGTAACATTTCGTAATAAATATAACCAAATGAAAGATGAAATTCTAACCTTTCATCTGATATCCCTTGTTATTAAATCCAAATGTCTTCAGTGTACAGCAAAAACAAACCAGCTTTGCCATTCTAATACCTTTGGAGGGGACTGTAAATCATTCAGCATTAGTTAGGTCAGTATGTCTTTCTCATGCAATACTATTAAAGTTAGAAAGCTGCGGAGTCCATGTTGACTACCACATTAACTAAACTAAATACTGTGCCCCAGTAACTAGGGTCATATGTGCAGTACAAGAAAAAAATCACTAGCAATCCTGTCAAACCATGACTGTACTATCCCTGAACAACTCAGATAAAGACACAGGCCACTGTATTTGTTCCTCACAGGTGGCTACTCCTTCTATATAGACACAACGTAATTTGTTCAATGTGAGGCCTGAGCACAATGACAAAATTAGAAGCAGACAACTGAAGTAACATGACCTTTCTTTGGTATTATTTTATAGTCTTTGTCTGCTCTGGCCACCATTACTCCAATTGTTTATTGACTATTAAATATCACACACATCCAGGTGTCTCCAAGGAAATGATGACAGTTGAAAATACTGTCCTGACCCCAGAGAATTGTTGGTATGTGAGTGAAAAGAATCTCAATTTGTCAAACTTTTACATTTGATTTTATGGCCCATCCCTATGTAGTGTTATAAAACATTTTTTATTGTTTCCCATCTTGTGACTCTAGTTACTATCCACAAGGATCCAGTTGATAGTGGTTCGATCAGAAATCACAAATGCCATGCTAATTAATTTACATGTAAGTAGCTTTTTAAAAAGCGTGTGATATTTTCATTTGGACTCTATTGTTATATGTCAGTATAATGCCCAAATAGTTATCACTGCCAGGATAATAAGCCTGAAAAATTGTAACCAATCCGTCAGGGAAATAGGGTTAGGGACCTGAAGCATACTACGAAAGCAACCCAAGACTTTATTAAGGCAAAGAAGTTGAATATTCTTCAATGATTTAATTAAGAACTTTTAAATCCAAGTGAGCATACATTTCATTTGCTGAAGGCAAAACAAAATGTGAAATGCTCTGAGAACAAGCATTTAGTGAAGACAGCTGCAGTAAAGACCCTGCACAGCATCACTATGGAGGAAACACATCCACTTCAGCCACTGAATGCAAAGGATTTGCTACTGTGCAAAGTGCTAAAACTGACTATTTAGTTTATGATTTATGATTATGATTTGTACACTTGCTTTTTGTATTTATTGACAAAACTGTGAAAGCACAGACTACACTACACTTCAAGGGGTGAAATTTGTTTTAGTGTACAGCAGCTAAAATGTATTATAATGAATAAAACTATGCTACACTTTTCTATAGTTGTCTTTTATAACTTTCAACAATATCTGTTCTATAATAATGTGGTACTCTGACAGGCTCTAATGTTAAATAAAGGCAGGTTAAATTAGCCGATATGCAACTATTAGAGCTTTATTTTGAAAGCTAATATTTGTAATCAACCTTAACTTATTTATTCTTATTCGACACACAAGACCAGAATATAGCTGTAGATCTGGTGAAATCCTGCACAGTTTTAAAAAGCAACTAATTTTCTATTCAGCAAGCTATTGCATCTCAACACCAACAGCTTAGCTTTTTGTCACTCTCTCTGTCTCACTGTTTATCATCTCCATCTCTGGCTCTGGCCTTTTCCATCCCATCTCTTCTCCCTTGCAGACACACGGTGACATGTTTATCTGTTGACAGACTGTGTGTATCTGTTGTCACATAATTCATGGGAGGAATAAGTGAATTCACAGTTCACTGGGGTCCTACAACTCAATTCAATTAGAGATGAATGTCCTCTCTATCTATCACAAATAAAACCTTTGAAAAGTTTTGTTTTTTCTGAAAGGGTAAGAATAAATTCCAAACTTGTTTATGCTGTTCCAAAAATGAACTTACTACAAAAGGGAGGGCGAGTGGAGGACAAAGCCATCATTTACCGTGCCCCATCAGGCAGATAATTGCAAAGATAGTGGGTACCCTATGCACACAGGAACTAAAGCTGGAGATGCTGACAATTCAATATACCAAGGGCTTTTGTCTAGTTGTAGGAATTCTACTGCTGAGCCGCCATAGTCTATCAGCGAAAGAGGGCGACCGGTGACAGGTGGAAGCCAAAGAGCTCCTTCTGGCTCCCAATTTGGTCATGATGTCCTAGATGAGATCCGTGTCAGAGGTAATCCCTTGATGCATCACATTTAAATCATTGAAATCAAAAAGAGAAGAACATGGCAATGTGTGAGCAATTTACTGCTCAGATGCTTTCCTACAGGGGCCTTTTAAAAATATTGCCAGCAAAATATTTAAAATATGTGCATCCCTGTCATTTCAAGACTCTTGTGGCGTATTTGGATCCAAGCCCACAGGGATAGCGGATAGCTTACAGTACAATACAGTAATTTCTAAAAACAGAGACACTTCCTTTCTTAAAGAGCAAAAACTGAGACCTGGCCCTGTCTATGTAAACATTGGCTTTTCCAGGCTACTGGCAATGTGCATCAAGTCCTGTCATCCTTGGTCTCACGCAGTTGTTCTTGTGGTGTTCAGACTCTGCAGCCTGATTGAGCCACAAAAATGCAGGAGAAGCTACCCCTGACCTCTTTGCATGAATCCCTGTTCATCAGAGACAAACTTCCGATGTTAAGATTCAAAGCTTGGGAATTTGACTCGATGAGCATGAGGGGCAGAACGTGAAGTTAACATGTTCCCAATGTGGTTCTCATTTCAGCAGCTTGGGCTCCGCGTGCTGGTCTCTGACTCTGTGAAGTGCAGAAACTTTAAAACATCCTTTGACAAACCCAAGAGTGTAAATGTCCCACGAAGTGTGGAGCTGTAGCCCGAGACTGTCATAATGTTGCTTTGACCTGTAAAGGTGCACCACAGTAAGCCAACATGACTTAAGGTGTTTAAAAAGTCTGGATGGTTTCCCTGCTACAGGACACTGGATTTGATAGTTAAAGAAATAAATATTTTTAGAAAATAGAACGTTATAAAAAAACTGAACTTGAACACCCTCTTCGAAATGTAAACCCCACTTTTGGAAAGAGCTGTAGCCTTATTTTGCAGCAGCGTCGTCAGTTTCCAGTATTCGTGAAGCGCATTTCTTAGGACAATGTTCCAAATCGCGCGATGACTTTTACTGTAACATATTTAGATTCATACACATTTTATTTTATTTTTTTACAAATTCAAAGTCTTATTTGTTTAAGTTACGTACTACCAGTCTAAAGAAACGTAAACAAACTCAATTGTAAAAATGTGAATATAAAAGTCCATCGCTAATTGCTAATTTTTATATAATGTAATACGTGAGCCAAGAGGTTTTGTGAAGCAGGGCGGTCTTCTGGTGTAATCGGCATAAATATTAACGTAAAAAATCCATCAACGTTATCTGACTCACAACTTGTAGAAACTGTCTCACACATGTATCGTTCTTCCCACCGGCTTCTACGATGTAATGTTTTGCTAATTCAAAACTGTGGACGGAACATCCGAACTTGATTTAAAGTTCATATATAGGACACAAAAGTGTTTCTTTGTGTATTTGACATATGCCGAAATCAACAATTGGGTCTATTCTTTTTATAACGACTTCATTCAAGTCTCCTGCGACGAGAATGTTTGCCAAGAACCAAACCGCTGTTAAATATTAAGATGTACGAACGGAGTCCGTAGGCTCGATTCTCTCCATGCAAGTAATCACAGCACTTACCAGAACTGAAGGTGAAGCTTGTGAATTATTTTTCCTCTAGCAAATGGCAACTTACCTTTTGTGCAACGCATCCCATCACGAAGAGCAGATATGTTGTCATAAAAACATGTGCCCCAAGCGACGTAGCACAGCTCATTTTCCTCTAATTGTTCCTTTCTAATGCGACAAACAGTGAACCGCGTCCAGCTCTGCTTCCCTCTCATTCACCTGAAGGGTCGGGAGCGCGCTTCCATCGTTCATGGGCGAACTCCAACACTAGGAGCAAAATGTTCTGATCACTGTCATCAGTCCACTCACTGACTAATTGTATGAATATCTTTTAAACGTCGTCATTTGTTGTTAACTCTATCTAGCTAATTTGAAGTTCTACAAAGAACTTACATTTACTATGTATATCTACAGTTTAATATCATTCTAGCTATAAAGCTTTTCTTTCCCTTCATAAATGTGCACAAATGTTTGTTTTTTGTAATGCAAGGTTTCATTCATTTATTTCTTCAATTTTCTTTCTGTCAGAATTGTATTTGTGATGGTAGAGCAGTTTAAAAAAGTGAACAAATCAATTATAGGCATATTTTTCCTTTTAAATAAACGTACATTATGTTTGTTGTTGGTTGCAATATCTCAGCGTTAGACTCTGGGATATTAGCAGCATCAATAGTCATATACTAATCACGCTTGCATGAGAGGTTTATTGTTAAAGTCTATAAACAGTTGAATTAATTTTTAAAGTTTAATTCCACAGCCACTGTCACTGAGTGATTTATTGTATGAACAACCCTGTTGGTAAAAGTAGTGGGATAGAAAAACACTTATTTTAGTGAATGTAGAATTAAGCAGAATTATTTAAGCCAACTATTTCTAATAGACCCAGACTATTGGAAACAAAACTGCTGTTTAGCTGGGCCTCTCTCAAGCAAATAGTGGAGATGTTCACTACTAAAAGTAACTATGTGAAGAGTCTTTAATGTGATTGTAATATCATTGCTTTTATTTTGGTGCTTGGGGTTTGGTTTCCAGAAACCAGTGACAAAGGTGCTAAAGCTTGGTTACCTGTATTGCAAGGCAATTCATTGGCTCCTGTCTGTCACACTTGTTACACGTTTTTTGATACTAACACTAGATGGCGCCAAAATAATATAGTTTATATTAGTGAGTCTTAATTTTTACTGTTTTGATGGAACAAATTAACTAATGCAGTTTAAATTTGAGTAAGAAAATCAATTAGATTTATTCCAAGGCTTATTTGACTGCCCTCCAGAAGTTTTTAACTTTAGTACAAAATCAGACCTAGTCCTCACCAGCCAATTATAATGTAATCTATAGTAAGTTCTGACAGCCTGTGTTTGTGCTTTGGCACACGCCACTACCCCGTCATATAAAGAAACATGTTTATTTTCTGTTAATTAAGAACTCAAAGGACTGGTGAACTAGGATTTTACTTATTCTACACATGTTTTTTCCACAACATTTTTCAATTACAGTTGCCATTGCAAAGAGAGTAGGAACAGATGAGGACTGTTTGACTGGATTGTAACCTAACACTTTACAGCCTTACACCTTACACATGAGTCTCTTTTTAAAGTATACAGGTGTTCTATAGCCAGGGTTTGCCAGGATGCCATTTGGGGCAGCAAAGCATTTAGGCATAGGTCGGTGTGGATGGCTACCCCGCTGAGGGAACTATTGAGATCCAAGTTTACACATGGCATACACATAGTATTTAATGTTTCGCTGAAAAGATAATAGAGATTGCAATTAGAGCTTATATATCAGAGAATTGCCTTTCAACACAATTGGATGAGAAAAATGAAAACATGCATGGACATCTGAAATAACAATCCAGCCAGTGGAGTAATGATGTCTAGCAAAGTATAAATAATCGCCTACTTTCGATTAAGTGGACAAATTGCACACATGGACAACACACATTTTTGCCAAAGGCCAATGCAAATGTATCTTATCTAGAATAATTTCTTTATTTTCAGTACTGACAAATCTTGTCCTAAACTGTATATCATCTGATGTAGGGTCAAAAACTGCCACTAGCAGCTTGTAACGGCGATTTTGATGGTAACTACAGGTTAGCTGCAAGTAGGGCGCAGCTCTTTGACCACACTTGGGTGAAGCACTGTACCCCATCCGACAGATCCACTACAAATCTTCTCCGTTCCATTTATAGTTCGTGCGATCATTATGCTTCTGCAACCCAGCTAATTCATATAACCGAAACAATAGATCTTAAAATCCCAACAATGCGAGTATACTCTGCCGACATCCAGTGGTTTAAAATGCTTTATGCGGTCTTTGAGATAGTATTGTTTGCGCCCTCTGTTTCTAGTCGGACAGAATAAAGCACGGAAACCAAACAGCCACGTAGTAAAAGGCGAAGCTCGCAAAAAGGTGAGCATTTATTGTTTTTTTGTAACATTTACCGAAGTTGTCATATTACAGTTTACACATAGGGTTTGTAACGTAGTTGAACGACAGAGGTAAATCATTGAATCATTAAAAAAAAATTGTGAATCCCTCCTGCGTTGACGCTGGTGATTCTGGCTAGCGAATTAGCAGGCGTTAGCGAGTTAGTAAGGTTGACAGGTTGTACCGTAAACACATCTAGGTAGTTAGCTTGCTGTCTCGTTAGCAGCACGAGCAACTTTCAGCCACCTGAAGTGGATCTTAATCTGTCATAACTATCATTAGCTGCTGCAATTTTAACACACAAGGGCAGCACGACCGCCATGAAATGTACTTTTAATAATGGCCGTCTCGTTTTCTTATAGCTAGACTGGTATGGATGCAGGACTGTCTGTAAAGAGGTTACCAAAGATCGCTCAGCAAAATCATCAAAAACTAAAGTGATAGATGACGTATTGTTACGATCACAGAATGGCTTTAAAAGTCATAGTGGCGGGGTCTTAAAAGCATAACAAAATACAAACCCAGTCGTGTCTGTCAACAAAGAATTCCATTTTAAACGTGGTGTTGCATTACTTGACAGCGTTAATTCGTTAATCATGACGTTATGGGGGAAATATTACAAGCAGTCGCAGCTCCCCAAGTGATGCTTTCTATATTTTGAACAGGACTGACACAATTGAATCGGCCGTGTGCTGGTTGCCAAGTCTTCAGTGTTTGTGACGTCTCAGCAGATTCTATTAAACATTTTCTAGCTAAACGTTTATCAATAACAAGGGAGACGTGTGTTGTTGATTAGAGCACTTTGTCCATCTGTGTCTCTGTGTGAAAGTAAAAGAAGTCCCTTGTCTAAATTTAAAGCTGCACCGTCAGCTTAACTTCCAATGCATATTGTTAGCTTGTGACTGTAGCTTATGTTTAAATAAAGCTCATTGTATTGTTACATAACATTATCAGTGTCTGAAGCAGATCATTCCTGTGGAGCCACACCTTGGCACGTGATGTATATTGATCTATGTATTCTTTAAATAAAATTCGTCAATTATAAACTAAATGTTTTCTCTCTGTGTTTTTATGCGGATTCTGTTCTGAAGTGTTCCTGGACACAGACATGCTCTCATCTGGCCTGCCTTCTGACAGCATGGTGGTTTGAAACATTCTTTCCAAAGTGGCACCAGCAATACTGGGACTGTTCAGTATCTTTATGAAAATGGAAACTAATCAAGCAGGAGCTGTTCAGATGGATGCCAATGCTTATAAAGAGGACAAAGTTATAAAATCCAAAGAGACTGAAACCCATGCTATGGAAGGTCAAACACATTTAAGACAAGGGCTGGAGAACACACAAAACACAACAGGGGACAAATGTAATGGTGAGTCTTGATGGCTAATCTCTTATATTTCCTAGTATATGTTTTTATATTCATTGACCACACACATTAATACCGCTGAGTTGCAACACTAACCAAAATGTGGCAGCTGTAAAACTTGAAGGAAAACAAACAAAAGTCCCATGAATAAGAGGTTTGCATACTGAAACAAAGTTTCCAGGCGTATGTGGATTTCCTGGTTTTGTTTGAAAGCACCATTTATTTAACCAAAATTACCATGCTCTTTGATAATCACAGCACTTTACCTTTTAGACTTAGGAGAAAAAACACTGTACATCTAAAACTTTGTATGCTTCACAATAATTTGGTGATGCACCAGTGGCCAATAACATGACAAATGACATATGAGCGACTTTCAATTTAAAATTAGTTTTCAGGGATTTTAAATGTGTTTGCCTTGCAAGATGACGTTGTGCTCCTTGGTTCAAGAGATGGTTCCACTAAAGAGATTCCTATCTATCCATTTGCTTCATGTTTCCAAATTCCTCTTTTTGTTTAGGCTATTGTAGCTTAACAAAGTCGTCCAGCCAGTTTGTCAAGACAATCACATCCACTAACTGTAATTCAAAGGAGCATTTATTGCCACACTTCTGAGGTCTTCTTTTCCCCCAACTTTTTCAGGTCCTGTAAGGTCAGATGTGGTTCCAAATGGAGACAGACTGGCAGAGGGCTTCAGTGCTTCGGGGGACATGTATATAAATGGGTCCGTCCCACAGATGGCCCCTCCCCAGAGCACCAGCTCCCCTGTCGACTCCCCAAACCAAGAGCCCTCCCCAGGTGTGTCTGAGGGGGCTAATGCTGAGGTCACGGTTCACAAGGGTGATGCATTGCAATCACTCAGACTGAGTATGCCTATGCAGGAGACTGAATTGTGTAAGCATAAACTTATGTGGAGTGAATGCCCCCTATATACCGTCCCTGTATATTAAACTAATTTTGCTACACACCCTTAATTATCTTCCTTGTCTGTTTATTATGTGGAAAGAAGGATTCAATGGACATTTCTTTTAATCTTTGAGTCTGCTTCATTTTTGCTCCCATAGGTAACAGATTGCTTTGTTGGACTTTAGTGTGGGTGCTTTATTTGGAACACTGATCTGTTTTCTTCTGGTGGCATTTTAAAGTCGGGCACATTTGTCATGTTAACATTTTTTGAAATGGCTTGACACAAACTGTGGGGATTTTGTTTATCTTTATTTTAGATCTCCTACGTAGCCTATACATAGCATCCAATAAACA
This sequence comes from Channa argus, assembly GCF_033026475.1. Lineage (NCBI taxonomy): Eukaryota > Metazoa > Chordata > Actinopteri > Anabantiformes > Channidae > Channa > Channa argus. The sequence goes on from NC_090207.1 coordinate 22,006,137, forward strand.
GTTCAGTTTTTCTTTTGATCAAATATGGACATTACCAACCCAGTGTACACCGGGTTAATATGTTTTATAAAAGTGTTTTATGTCTAAAGCCAAATCACAATATATATAGCCAACATGATACCCACATTTACACTGAAGCATACCTGACCAATGAGGCACCATAGTGGGGCGACTGTAGAGCGGTCATCCACCAATCTGTTAGTTGTTGGTTTGATCCCCGGTTTCTCCAGTCACCTGTTGAAGTGTCCTTGAGCAAACCACTGAACCCAAACTTAGTTGCTCCTGGTGAGTGTTGGTCATTGTGTGTGTGTTACTGATAGTGCTAATGGCTTAATGAGAAGCAGTGTAAAGTGCTTTGAGTACCAAAAGTGCTATATAGTGCAGACCATTTACCATAGGGCTCATTTCCTAGCTATTCTTTATGGTCCTAGAACACCAGGTGTTGTATAAATAAATTACTTTGGAGTACTTTTGCACTATGTGATGTAGGAGGAGAGTCTCTCTTTTTTGCCTAATATTCTTTCCCTTTAGCCAACCAGCCGCCATCACTGGACATGGAGAATGAGGAGAAGATTCGTCTGGAAGCTCGCCGACGCCTAGAGGAGCAACTCAAACAGTACAGAGTGCAGAGACATAAAGAGAGGGTGAGTGAATTGAGTTGCTACTATGTTAAGTACAGCAGCACTACAAGTCACTTCTTAAAATGCATCTAGGTCAATTTGCTTTCAAAATCGTAATTGTCCTTGAGGCAGTTTGACCATCCCTTTAGCCATTTAGTCATCTGTCTGTATCTTTTAGAAAAGTATTACCAGCAGTTATAAACTAATGTGAATTCAGTTTATTGTATCATCATTGCAGTCTTATTGAGTCTTTCTTTCTTTCTGTATCCAGTCTCACCGCACCACCACCAAGAACAGGCCATTCAGTACCTTGGATCCAGAGCTCATGCTGCATCCTGAGGCTCTTCCCCGGGCCAACACTGTCGCCATGACGAAGGAGTATTCCTTCCTGAGGACCAGTGTCCCACGTGGTCCTAAACTAGGAAGCTTGGGAATTCCCCCTTCCAAGGAGAGGAAATCCAGATCTTCTCGCCCCAACAAGATACACTCCTTGGCTGATTACAAGTCTCCCGAAAATGATAGTAGTGGAGGAGGTACAAGGACAGCAGGTAACACCATGAGCTCCTCTCAGTCCACAATTAGCTCAGTGTCCACACTGTCTGAGATTAGTGTGATGTCAGAGGGTAGCATCAATGAAGCAGAGATGCCACCAGGTGCTTTGTTCCAAGTCGGGGACAACATCTCAGAATTTGATGGCAGTGAATCAGGAATGAAGCCGGGGAACGATGGCAATGACAGTGACAGCTCCTCTTACAGCAGTGTGTCTGCCAGGGGAACATTTGGTATGCTCTCCACTGCACTGGAAAGGCAGCATGGTCCTTACAAAGTGGAGGGCAGGGAGATTGCCCCTGAGGCTGTGGGTCAGTTTCCATCCCTGCAGGAGGTGCTGCAGGCAGCCAGCGAAGAACAGCACCTGTTGGAGCTCGAGCAAGAGAGAGAGGGGACAGCACAACCTCATAGCCGCAGGGACAGTTTTTCCAGCAGGTATATGTCAATATCGGGTATAAGTCCAATTAAACAAATGAGTACAATTAACAGTTCTTGATGTTACTTGATTTATTTGATTGTGGTTCAGATTAACTAAATGCAATGACTTTATTATTCATTTTTACTTATTTATAATCAATTCTCATCTTTAGTACTGATGTTTATTTACATTTTTTCAGTGTCTCTTTGGAGAGTTCAGTGATGGGCCATGATGAAATGCTCCAAGTGCTGAAAGAGAAAATGAGACTTGAGGGCCAGCTGGAGTCGTTGTCATCTGAAGCCAATCAGGTTATATAACTTGTTAAATTCTTTAATCACATTTAGGTTTTACACAAATGCAAAAATTATTATTATTATTTTTTTAATCTTAAATTTCCCCTTGCTCTACTGTGCCTGTAGACTACTCATTTGCAGTCCGGATGAACTTGCACTTATCTTGATAAATGAAACCTACTTTCTGCACATGGGTGGAAAAAACGGTTTCAAGCCCATTGGCAGTGCCAAAGATTTTATATATGCGATGAGAGGTATCACTCTATTAAAAATTGATGTTCTGAATCAGACCTTCAGTAGCCCATTTAAGACAAGTACATGTTGGACAATAGTATTATAATTATAAAGTAACCTTGAACCTTGAGTGTGCGTAAAAGCCAGTAAGCTGTTAATATGGAAATGCAAACAAATTGCAAACAATCAATATTGTATGTAGTATTTCTCAACGTCTTTGACAGAAATACTAGATAAGAGTCAATGAATAAGCAAATTTGTTGTAGTGTCCTGGCCCTGCTACTGTGGGAAACGCACATTTTCCATTTCTTTTGGACAAAATGACCATGTAAATACATTTTGTGAAGGGGTGAATAAACAATGTATTTAGTCTTCTATCTTAAGCTGCATCATCAGAAAATAAGAGAGCTGAATCAACAGCATTCTCAAAATAAGTTTGAAGAAATTCCATTGGATTGTACCGTTTGGTGTTCTTGTTATGTTGTGTACTTGTACCGTAGTTGAGAACTGTCATGAAGAGATTATTTGTGTAAATTCCATCCACATAAACTAAATTGAGAAGGTTTTACTAAATCTTAAAGGTTTCTAGTAGTGTTAGCTGCAGCGATGTCAAAGTTGGTCAATTTACAACTTTAGACCACTATTAATAACAAATGAACTGACGTGATATTTTGAACACATAATTATTATCAGCAATTGAAATTTTTCATTATTTGCTAAATGATCCAGTAATGGTATTGGAAAGTAAAATGTCTCTGGTTCTGTGTAATAACTCAACATCTACAAGATAGACGTGCACATTTAGTAAGATGGCACTATGACAATGATATATGTATAGTAACGTTTCTAGTAAATAAGTATTGCATGAAATGCCCAAATTTCAAGTTTGCTAATAGATCTGACTATGTCTGCATACATTTTCATTCTATTAACCACAAATTGTCTGCACTGTGCTACGGGACGTTTTTGTGATTGCTGTGTCGTAATATTCCTGATTTCATGGCAGCTTTTTTGTGACATGTATGTGATTTGTTTTCCAAAGTTTTTAAATTTAAGTTTAAATTGCAAGATCACACAGAATTCTCAAAGGATTGATTATTTAAATGAGTTGTTACAGTTGCAACATTTTCATTTCATGGAGGGACTGACTAATGAATACAAAGTCATAACAGAATAAAAAAATTGTATATAGCTTTGTGGCTGCCCAGATAATGAATACTGGAAACAATATTTGGGTGTTGGGCCAACACACTTTTTCTTTGTCTTTCAGGCTCTCAAGGAGAAGACAGAGCTTCAGGCCCAGCTTGCTACAGTTAATGCTCAGCTGCAGGCTAAGGAAGAAGAGGCCCAGATCAGCCAGGAGAAACAGAGCACACTCGCCACAGAGGTTGGCACACTGCGGCAAAATTGCAGCCAGCTAGAGAAAGCAATGGTGGAGCTTCAGGGAAGCCTGGAGAGCAAGAATGCCAGTCTGGCTTCTCTTAGCAATGACCTTAAGATGGCTGAAGACCAATACAACAGGCTAATGGGGAAAGTGGAAGAATTGCAGAGCACTGTAACCTTAAGAGACAATACTGGTGAGTGAGTGAGTCCCAGAGATTTAAGTGTAAAAAGTTATTGTGACCACCACCCTGATTGTAAAAGCAGATGTTTTTGATCTCACAATTTTGCAGCTCAGGAGTTGCGTCTGCAGATAGGAGGTCTTCAGAGCCAGCTTCAGCAGGTCCAGCTGGAGCGAAGCACCCTGCAGAGCCGACTGAAGACTTCCCAGGCTGAGATTGATTCACTCCAGCAGGTTCGACAGTGGTACCAACAGCAGCTAGCTCTGGCCCAGGAGGCAAGAGTGCGACTGCAAAGCGAAATGGCCAACATGCAGGTAAAACTGATTCTGATGCAGTTTTTTTTTTCCCCAACAATGCTTGGGATTTGACAGACAAGAGTTGGCATGTGACCGGCAATAAATGCTAATTGACATATTTTAAATTTTCCCCCCTTCCCAGGCTGGACAGATGACTCAGATTGGTGTTCTGGAACATCTGAAGCTAGAGAATGTGACACTATCTCATCAACTCACTGAGACCCAACATCGCTCTATCAAAGAAAAAGAACGGATTGCTGTTCAGCTGCAGAGCATTGAGGTATTTTATGAATACATCATTATCAGCTATGTTAATCTGCTTACTAAAATAACATACATGAAGTCCTGCCAGGGACCTTATCAGTACTAATTCCATTAATTAACAACGCTTTTAACTGCGTGCATTTTAAATTCTTGTATGAGTTAGTTTTTCAAATGTCTGTTTTTTATTTGTTCTTTTATTAAATTAAACATTGTTAAAATTTGTTACTGTCAATTGTGTAGGCTGACATGCTGACGCAGGAAGCTGCTTACAAGCAGATCCAAGATGCAAAAACCATGGTGGAAGATGACTTACAGCATAAACTAGAGCAGTTTGAGGAAGAGCGGGACCATTTATTGAAACTGGCCAAAACCGCCACCACCCTGGAAAGGGAACTTGAGCAGGTAGTCAAGCCAATCAATTTGTAATAATTTGTAATAGAAACTTGTTTTCCACCGTGTATGGTCACTAAATTTCTTATTGTGTTCTGTGCCTTAACTTCCTTTTACACTCCTTCATAGGTGAAGTTAACCCTTTCCCAGAAGGACATGCAGCTGCAGTCACTCCAGAAAGAACATCTAGAGCTGATGCGCCAGCTGACCACCACTCAGGAGAACCTGCACATCAAAGAGCAGTCCATCAACCAGCTAGAGGCCCGATATTTGGAGCTGGAGGCCCAGCTGGCTGAGCTGCAGTCAGAGAGCAATGCCAAGGATGACAACATCCAGTACCTCCAGAACGAGAAGATTGTATTGGAGGTAGCGCTGCAGTCAGCCCGGGCTGAGAAGAGTCAACTTGATGAAAGTGCTGAGCAGCTTGGAGAAGGTGTTCTGATGGCTTCTGATGTTTTAGATCAGCTCAGACAGGAAGTCCAGGTCAAAGCCAATCAGGTACGAGATCTTGAAGAAATAAAACAGCCTGTGATGAAGGATTTTGTCTCAGTTCACACAGAAATTCATAATATTATAGTATATAACACAGGTGGGATTTTGCATTCATTCTGTTTCTAAAAGACCATGTACCATGTGTAATGTTGGGCTGTTTTTTTTTTTTTTTTTTGTTGTTACAGATTGAAACTTTGCAACAGGAAAATAGTTCCCTGAAGAAGCAAGCTCAGAAACTGAAGGAACAGTTCCAACAACAAAAGGTGAAACAACTCATTCCTTTAAGCATAAGTTAGTAGAAGCCAAGAGAAGTAAAGACTGTGTAGATTTGAGAAAGAGAGAACTCCCTGCTGGCTAAGGTTTATGCTGTCGTGGGAGGATGTATTATAGAGCCAGATGGCTGTCATTTCCGAATAATGCCCAAAGTGCTGGTTAACACGCCTCACTGGATTTAGAAAAAGAAGATGGTGCTCATTTTGCATTGACAGGCTGTCACAAAGATGGTGAGGATAACTGACAGAATGACAGGAACGTGCATTGTGTTTTCTGTCATACAAGGCTTTTTGTAGACCATCTTCAGACTCTTGCATTAACATTCATGTTGATTGTATTAAGAAATCCATCGATGGACATGATTGTATCTCTGGTGGTAAGGAGGAAAAACATATCTGCATTAAAAATAAACTAATGTTTGTTATAGTTATTGCAGAAATGTGTTGATTAAGTTTTAAATTAACAAAAAACACTCCACATCACAGATTTCCATTGGTGGTTTCCTGTGATAATTTGTGAAATATCCTGCTATGACATCTATAGTGTGTTCCTGTTAGGGGCATTTTTAGCTGACCAAACCAAAACAACTCTATGTATAGACATTATTTATCAGTAAAATGTTTCTCAATCAAGCCCAGAGATGAAGCAGTGAGGGATTCAGATCGTGCCACAGCGCTGTCTCTCCAGTATGCTGTGAAATGTCATTTTGCCTACTCAGTTGAGACCAATGGGAGCACAGCTAATCACGTAAAAATGTTTATTGTTTTCTTCTATATAAAACCTTTTGCTGGACGCACTATGTCACTGACTCTGCAGGTGATGGTGGAAGCATACCGCCGGGATGCCAGCTCCAAAGACCAGCTGATAAGTGAGCTCAAGTCCACAAAAAAGCGGCTGCTGACCGAAGTGAAGGACCTGAAGCAAGAGGTGTTGGGCATTCAGGGAGAGAAGCAGAAGGCAGAGTTGGAGCAGGCCCGTTTGCAGAAGGAGGTGGTGAGAATCCAGGAGCAGATGAATAATATGGAGGCGCATCTGCAAGCCATTCAGCAAGAAAGGGATCAGCTAGAAACCCAGATCCAGGTATTCTTATTTTTATATTATTATAGGACGATAGGGACCATTCTGTGTCATTTTGGTAGTATAATGTCATTTTTTTCTAAACCCAGTCTGTACAGTTTGACCAGAGCCAGCTAGCAGCAGTGACACAGGAGAATGAAGGCCTGAGGAAACAGGTGGAGCAAATGGAGGCTGAAGCCAAAACGTGAGTCATGTGCTGCTCAGAGATTTTGGGAGCATAAATGATTCCCACAGTGTTGACTTGGACCATAAAACATACCTCTGTTATCAAGTGCTATTTAAATATACATTATTCGGAGATCGATTATGCAACTCTTATAATGCATTGACACGAATCAGTACAAACGGTTTAACAAAGCACAACAATCTGTGATCTGTTGATTTCTTTTTCTTTTTTTTTTTTTTTTTTTTTTACCTAACCCAATGTGCAACTCAGCATTTTTTTGCCCGTTGTGTTCTGTATGTATGCTGTGCTGCTAGAACAATCCAAATCCTCTGTGGGCACTTTTAACTTCTTAAATGCATCAAACAGAGCAATCTCAGAGCAGAAGGTGCGCATGAAGCGGCTGGGGACAGACTTGACCAGTGCACAGAAGGAGATGAAGGCTAAACACAAGGCTTACGAGAATGCGGTGGGCATCCTGAGCAGGAGGCTACAAGAAGCCCTAACTGACAAGGAAACGGCCGAGGCAGAGCTAGTCAAACTCAAGTCACAGGTGTCAGATGGGGGAAACAACCAGGTCTTACAGGTACTGTACAGAACTTCCTTGAGTTCCTTGAGTTGGTTAGTTAGTTAGTTAGTTAGTTCCACAGCTACAACAGCGAATGTTTTCTTGCTTGACTCATTTCTCATTTTTACCAAGATGTACAGTGTGTCATTTTTGATACATGTGCTTTTTGAGTAAATCATGTTACATAATATTGTATTGTCGTTTTTGTTATTCAGGAGAAGATGAAGACTCTGCAGGCTGAGCTGCAGGCTGTGACCAATAGCAAAATTATGTTAGAGAAGGAGCTGCAAGAAGTGATCACCCTTACTTCCAATGAGCTGGAGGAGTACCAGGAGAAGGTCCTGGAGCTTGAGGATGAGGTGAGCTATGACAGTTGTGCATTAATCTGTTTAGGCTTTGGAATACAAAAATGCACTTAATGTCAAATATCAAAGCTTTTCCTTTTCATTTTACAAAACTGATCACAACCCAGTAGGAGTAGTATGTTTACACCTCTTAGCTCACTTACATGGTGTATGTTTTTTTGTAATAACCTTAATTGATTTCACAGCTTCAAGAGTCACGATGCTTCAAGAAGAGGATCCGAAAGCTAGAAGATGGCAACAAAAAGCTAACACTTGAGCTAGAGCATGAAAAAGGGAAATTGACTGGACTAGCACAGTCCCACAATGCACTGCGGGAACATGCCAACATTTTGGAGTCTGCCTTAGCTAAAAGAGAAGCTGATCTTGTCCAGCTCAATTTACAGGTAAAACTCTAGTTACATAATAATACATAATAATTTTTTAATATTGTTATTTTTAATTCCCCCACAGTATTAAGATTTGGTTGAGAATTTACATTTTTGAATAACAGACGATTAATCTTTTTTGCAGGTTCAAGCTGTTTTGAAGCGAAAAGAGGAGGAGGACCAGCAAATGAAGCAGGTGGTACAAACTCTACAGGTTGCCTTGGAAAAAGAGAAAACCAAAGTCAAGGACCTAAAAGAACAGGTAGAGATCAGGATGCAGTATTTTCTGTTTTTTAAACTGATTCCAGAGCAAGCAATTTGTGTAGTTTTTAATATTTATTGTGATAAATTGCTTTGCACAAGACACAATAATAGTTATGTAGATGTTAGAAATCTCATCTATAGTCCATAGCTACTGTCCTTTTGTAAGCTGTGATAGATGTGGAGCATTTGACTCTGGTCATTCAATTTGTTGCAATGTGATGTGTACTATAGGTTGCAGCAGCAAAAGCTGAAGCGGCTCACAATAGACGGCATTACAGGGCAGCCGTGCTGGAGCTGTCAGAGATTAAGAAGGATCTGCAGGCCAAAGAGGACTTGGTCAAAGCTCTGCAGAGTGAAGCTCTTAAACTACAGTATGTGCATTTGTCTGATAGACAAGAAAATGATTTTTTGCAAATTACTTTTTAAGAATCTAATTGTGTGTTGCAAAATTGACATTTAAAATGTCACTTATTGTATATCTTACCCACTATAGGGCTCAGGATAAGCAACATACTCAGGAGGTCTCCAGGTTCCAAGAGGAACTGGCTGAGGCTCACGCACAGCTTCAGATCCTCCACAAACAACTGGATGAGGAAATGGCCAAGCAGCCCCTCACTAACCAAGAGGTAGGACTTTGAATGAGGGAGATTGAAACGTTTAGCTGATATATTTTACTAAAGTATGTGTTGGGGGAAAAAGGAAGCAGTGATTATCAATTTCTAATATGCTAAAGTTTGTTTTCTTATTTAACTTTGGTTAATACTAAATATTACTAAATAATAATAAATATTTGTTACTCTGAGTTTTTTATTATATAGCCTTGTAATCTTTTACCATTGGCCTGGGTTTTAATGTAGAGCTTTTGTCTAAAATCAGCCTTATTTTGACCCATGCCTTGTTATTGGAGAACAGCTGATGTTTAACACTAAGTGCTCATTCAGGTTGAGGACCTGAAGTGGGATGTGGAGCAAAGGCAGAGGGATATTGACGCTCAGAAGCAGCAGGTGGGAATGATGGAGCAGTGCCATCAAAGGGAGCTGGACAACCTACAGACAGCTCTGCAGGTATTAATTTGATTGTAACACTAACAAAGTACAACTATCTTTTCTTTTTCAAAAGAGTTTTGAACTATAAATGGATTTCTTTCTGTCTCAGAACATCAAGGTGGAACTGGAATCAGTGCAGGAGGAGCTGATCAGCACCAGGAAGGATAAGTTTATGCTTCAAGCAAAAGTGGGTGAGCTGAGGAGCAGCATGAAGACTGTCCTGCTGCAGAATCAGCAGCTTAAACAGGATATCAAACAGAGCCGGATAAGGAAGGTAACATGACACATTTCCTCTTTTCCTCCCTCTTTTTGTGACAAGTTGTATCCAGATATATATTGCATGTTTTTTCACAAGCTTGCAATCCATGGCACCCTTTGAATTTTGGGTAAATCACTAAACATTTGTACTGGTTGACTAATGACCTATTTAAACATAATCGAAAATTCATGACTAGTTTGATATTTTTATCTTTATGAAATTAGAAAGAGGGGGATTCTGGGCGTATTCAGTATGCTCTGCCCCCTGACATTGTGTGCTATAGGTGCAACAGGTGCATACCACTAAAAACTAATAACTCATTTCACATGAGGTTGTGCATCAATGTTACAGAGTGGAACATCTTCTTTCACAATCTCTGGCTACAATTGGATACAAAGAAAACTCTAACCATCGAACCTTTGAATAGAGCTGCAAACTGAACCTGTAGTCTGTGACGTTTCTCATTTTAACCAGTAAAAGAAGCAGTTGGCTCCAGTTAAAAATAAAAAGCTTTCTGACTGAATGTTTTGTACACTGCAATTTTAAAAATAAATAGTTACAGTTTAGCACATTTTGCCAACTCCGGTGGCAAGACTCAGCGACCTGCCCGCACTTTCACTCTGCACTGTGGAGCCTGGCTGTGAAGGAGCGCAGCAGAGCAACACCAGCAGGTTGAAATGGAGTCCAGTGAAGAAAGGATTGGATTTTGATCAGTTTATTTTAGTCAATACTGGAACCCTAAAATCTGCTTGAATACATCTATTTACAACAATTTAAAAAAAATTATACTATATAAATATTTTAAACTTGAGGTAGCAAATGGGTCAAAAACATACATTTTGTCACTGTCATTCACTGTATTTTGTATATGCTTCTGTGTCAACATACACTATATCGTAATGTATCTAATGAGCCAATAATGGCCATCACTGGCATCACACAGCAGATAGGCGGATCACTGGTGACAGCTTTCAGATGTTTAATATTTAATAGTAACGATATAGTATATAACTGTAATTTTGGCATTTCTGATATTAAATGCAAGTGGTTGCTGCTTTCTATGTTTCTGCCAGTTACTTTTTACTATATGAGAAATGCTTACAAAACCAGTGCTCTCTCTGTAGCGAGATTTATAGGCCAACATTTTAATTATATAATGTGAAATAAGAAATGCCAGATGACTAAATGCCTCCTTTATATTATGTTTTTGCAGCAACGAATGGAATTGAAGAGTGAGGGAAATCAATCCAACCCAGTGACTCCAGTCAAGATCCCAGACTGTCCAGTGCCTGCATCCCTACTGGATGAGTTGCTGAAACCATCAGCTTCTGTCAACAAGGAGCCACTCAACAACCTGCACAACTGTCTAAAGCAACTCAAGTAAGCCTATTATTTCTGACTGAATGACTGGGTTAAACATAATTAATGTACCCGCATAAAGCTTTTTGTGTGTGTAGTAATGAACAGTTATGCAAATGCCAGATTACATGTTTTTGTTTTCCTCAGGGAGGAGATGGACAGCCTTCAAAGGCAGATGGAGGAGCACACAGTAACAGTACATGAGTCAATGAGCTCATGGACAAACGCAGAGGGACTTGCTCAACAGGGACAAAACAATATTTCCAAATCGTCAATGGTGTTAAACAACATGGTTGTACAAAATAACAATGAAGCAGAACAGCAGCAGTCATAACAGAAGAAGTTTTCTCAGGTCAATGGAGAAAGAGTGGAGTTTTATCCACAAAGGCACTTTTTAGCCCATTTTCCCTTTCTCTTAACATTTGCTGCCAACATTTGGCATTCTCCCATCAGCACAGAGGTGCATTTGCAGAGTAATACTTAGCTTTATTGTTTTCTCTTTATTTGATGATTGTTTATATTCTTTGTTATGCTGTTATTAATTTTATTTATTTAGAGATAAGAAATTGCACCTCTTCATTTGACAGTCTCTCTAAGGGGATCCCCATCCTCAGTGTTGTTACCATAGATACACATATAGCCTAGCCAGTTTTCCCATGTTGAATCAACAGTTTAACTCACTGAAAAGTATTTAGTCCTGGTCCTCCTCATAATATCCTCTCAGTGGCTTTGATGCTGACTAATGATGGCTGAGGTTATTTGAGTGCTGCTGTTGACATAAACAAACCACGAGTCTGCCACTAGACTGGCTATGAACTTTTCTTTCATTTTGTTGTGCTTGTGTACAACAAAACTCACTCATTTATGATTTAACTGACATGGTTAACAGCTCTACATTGTTCCTAAGCAGCTTGTGACACAACACTATCACACCTGTTAGAGAAGTTAAGAGTCATGCACAACTGTATTTTTTTTTTATTGCCTCTTGTTAAAATGCAGTGCTTCTTACTCATCATATCACCTAGGATTCTAAAAAAAATCTCTAAAAAAATATATCCCAGTTAAATGTGGAGATTGTCTAGCATGGACTGCAGTAATTTGTACACAAAAAAGCCTTAAGCAATCTTTAATATGCTGTAAATGACTTAAGTTTCAATAATATATTTCTGCTGAGGTTGACTGCAAAATGTAATATGTTCTGTTGGACATGTGCAAATCCTTACTGAAGAATGGTTTACTGTAAAACAAGTGGATCACATCAACAGACATTGCACACTAGATGATCAGAACTATACTTAGATAACGGGAGATGAAGCAGAAATGTTCTAACAGCAGGTGCAAAGAGATGTGTTCATTTTTTGTTGAGTGAGTGAGAAAGAGTCTACCCTTGTTTTATGGCTGTTTCATGAGTAAAGGGATAAATTAATTGTTTCCAGAGGTTAATATATTATTACACTTTCTTTTTTGTATTATTGTACATCCTTCGTAATTGTTTAATAGTGTAAAGAAGATGAAATACAACATATGAAATGCAAAGCATAGAGCATTCTGTAATTATGCTACAGATGCACTCGCATGGGCATCGGCTGGTACAGTGGGTTTTCGCATGCAACTGTGCTGCAGCTGCTGTGTTGGTGCCTATTTGCGCACACACACACACACACCCCATTGTGTGCTGATGAATTTCCAAAAGGATGATAATCTTTGTAGAATAATGCATTTTGCGGTTAAAAACAAACATTAATATTCTGTGTTGAGAAAAACAATCTTTGGAATATCTTATCCAAACTGCCTTTCACTGAATCCTTGGGTGGTATATAACATTTTGGGCACATGCACTCTATGCATAAACCTTTATCTGCTTTCTATTATAAATTGAATTTATTGTCATGTTTTAACATTTGTGTTGGGAGATGTGATTGTATTCATCATAAAATTGCACTATTCATCAGTCATTACAGCTTGTTATCATTCAGTCCATGTTGTCTATAAAGACATCACAAATGTTTCCCCAGTTATGTTTTGTTCCACTACACTCAGTCCCCCCGTCATTTTGTTCAGGCACCATGTTAGACACAACTGGGTCCTTGCCCTGTGCATTTTTTAAACCATCGCGGTGAGAAGAGACACCTAGGAGCATTAGCCGGGAGAGAGGAGGTGGTGGAGGTGGGCATGCTGCTATTAAAATGATCATATTTTTGACTAGCAGTCAACTACACTTACTGTGGTGCATGTTTACGGTTACACGTACGTTAATAATGCATAACTGTGCTCGTATCGTATGTGTTACGACGTATGCTGCCGCTAACTGGTGGGTTGAGTGATTAGCTCCCTGCCTTGCTAAGTGACTAATGATTGTTAGCATGCTTGTCAAACATCATCCTAGAACGGTTTGTGAGCCCATTGTCACTCTAACTTTACAGTCGTCCACTTTTAATGGACAACGATTTGTAAGAGTGATGTTTGCTTTATTTGCTTTGCATTAATCTTCAGAATCGTCATGCCTCTTTAGACTTCCCTGGGAACGCTTCCTGTCTGACCAGACTAGTTGGCCTGTATACATGGGATTGTGCTAACAGGAAATTTCTGTAGCATTGTTTATATACAGACATCATATTCCTGCTTAGTCAAAATTTTCAGTAGTTCCAAGAAAATAAATGGGGTATTAAATATAAAAGCCTTCACACAAGTTTACTAGGTTAACGTTTCCTCGAATCAGTCACGTCTGCTATGCGAGAGCATGATGCTACATTCATGCTATAGTGAAAGTACGGAAATGAGACTTACTAAAAAATAAATGGTGGTAAGGTTTTAATTTTTGAACTATCTATTTTTTTCGGACTATCTATTGATCCATAACAACACAACTTCTGAAGGATGTTGCCACCACCCAACTGACAATTCTTTTGAATTATAGGAATTGTAGATAACTCCCGTTGGCTCACACGCACTCCTTTACATTTGTGAAAGCAGGAGCTCATATTGGACCAGGTCTAGATCAGAAACGAGTATGCAACACAGGTCACGTATTGGCACATCTTTAGATTTGCTTAGCTTTTATTGTGTTTGCACTGCATTTTCAAATCTAGTGTAGGTCAGATGTCAGAACTGGACTACATTATCACCGAATCACAGTTTTAAATTTGTAACAAATGTTTTTGTCAATTCTGAAAAATACGTTTAAATAGTTGTATGTGGTTGCCACAACAACATGCCCTTTTGCGGACAGACATTTATTAGAAAAGTCCACAATAACTTACAAAAAAGCATAAATCAAAATCACAACTGCAGGTAGCCATTTTGGCTAAAAACAAATTGGGCTACAAGTTGGGAGACGGGTGTGTGGTAAATTACTACACTTTTGTGTCTGCCGAACTGGAAATCGTGTGGTAAAGTACATGTCTGTAGACAGCTCGAAGGTCAGGTGATCATCAAAGACAGGAACACCAAGGATAAGAGCAGCGGTCAGTTCGAGGTAACGTGAAATATCTCTTTTGAAGCAGAGTTACGCCTACTCCATATCAAATTTGCTATGTATTTTAAGCGAGAGAGGAAAATGTCATGGCAATAAAAAATAAAATGGACTGCGGTGGACTTCAAAGAATTAGAACTCGATACCTGCACCCTTTCACAACACCGAGGTGTTAAAACAGAATTGGTCGCACTGTGTCCCTTAAAAATATGTGGAACCCTCAAATGGAAAGTTAAATGTAGCAGTTATCAGATAACAGTATAAAGTGTTTTTCAAATAACCTAGTTTATTGATGCTTTGCGTTTTAGATTCGTAATGTGATAAATCCCTTTATATCAACGCCGGTCACCTTCTGGTCGTTTCGGTCTGAGTTTTCCCACAGGTCTTGAATGCACCCTGTGCCCTCCCCTGGAAGTGAGCATGCGCAGAATGCGTTGTAAACAATAAGGCTGTTCTATTTCCTATGTTGCTTGCCCTCTGGCTGTAGCATAATGAACCAATCCCTGCGCGCTCGCGCCAACTGAAGCAGTATAGTCCACGCCCACCGGTGAGTGGGCCAAAAAGTTGCTACTTTATCGCTCTCATGGTGTGCTCAATTACGTCCGCAATCACACCATAAGAGAACGGCGACTGTAGCACTTATTCCCTCTTTTTCCTTCAGCCTTGTGCCAGCTAAGAGCTATTCCTTAACTAAAGAGCAAATATGTCCAGTAAAGATAAGCGACACAGCGGCAGCACCTCCGGCGGCGATGATGACGGCTGGAGCAAAGCAAAGAAAGGCGGCGTCAGGATCTGCGGAGCTTGTCAAGTTGGCTACATTGAACCCGGTGACCTTCACCCCCGCTGCCTTGGCTGCTTGGGGGCGGAACACGCGGGCCTCGCTCTTACTGAGCGGGCTTCCTGCATATTCTGCAGGCTTCTGCATGAGGACACCCTACGCTCCCGGGCGGATTTCTTTTCTGAAAATCCGGAGCAGTATTGGCTTCTTAGCGATGTTCTTGACATTGAGCCTTCTGACCGCCTCCTTACTGAGCACCATTTGCAGGAGCCGGGGTCTGACAACTCCGCCTCCGCGTCTCACGGCTCATCTTCGGGCTTCGGCGAGCATCTCGGCATGGCAAACCATGATCGCGAGGAACGTCTGGCTCCATCTTTCCTCCATCCCAGAGGCTGTTAGAAAGGATATGCTGGAGGGACCCATCAGCCCTGATGGTCTGTTTGGTCCCCATTTTCAGCACCTTGTTAGAGAGATGCAGACGGCTTCAGAAGAAGCGGAAGAGATTCGTCGCCATGTCACAGCTCCCTCCCGCTCCGCCGGTCACTGGCGTGACCGCCGTGAGCTTTCTCACAGACAAAGGCGCCCCGCTTCATCAGCGGCAGCCGCTTCGCGACCTGCTCCGGTGCAGCCCGCTCCTCCACCTGCCCCCCAGGCGGCAGCACCAAGTCGCAGATCTTCCAAGCCTCGCAAGTTGGCTTGCTCCTGGTCTCGCCCTCCGATGGAGCCTCCCCGGAAGCAGAGAAGATTTTGACAGGTTGGGGGGGACATGTGTGATTTGATTGTTCTTTGTTCCAAATGTAGTTGTTCTGTTTGTTTTTGCAATAAAACCGAACATCTCTTAGAGGGCAAAGATTCCTATAACCAGAACACCCCTGGGTTTCCACACCCAGCGGTGTCCGCATCCCACATGTCTCCCACTCACAACAGCCCGCTCGTTGTTTGCCGGCGTGCTAACTTTACGAGCCGGCTAGTTTCTGCTAAGCAGCACACTTTATTTTCTGAGCTCCATACAACGTTCCCTCCCCGCTGATACACTTGCTAGCGGTATGGGAACGTCTGTTTATGAGCCCTCGGGGGCGCGCCCGCCGAGCTTTTCGGCTACGGCTTGGGCTTCCCCGACGGACAGCCAGCCCCTCCCGTCCTCCCAGCGTCCCTTTCACAGAGGGCCCCCCATGGGCTGCCCGGTCTTTAACTCCCCGAGCAGCGGCGGAGAGGGCCGAACGTTGGCTGGCTGCCAATATAGCAGACGAACACTGTGCGCTGTCACACCCACTGTCGGAGCGTTACCATCAGTGGAGGCAACTGTGTTTGTTGGACAAGTGGATGGACAGAATAATTCGCAAGGGTTATTCTCTCCATTTTGCCACACCCCCGCCGAGCTTCGCGGGGATCCTGGAAACCCGGCTTTCATCCCCAGCCCACACGACAGCTCTTGCGTCAGAGCTGTCCGATCTCCTGGGGAAACGGGCCATCAGCGTGGTCCCACCGATGGAAGAAAACCAGGGTTTCTACTCTCGTTACTTCCTGGTTCCAAAGAAGTCGGGGGAAATGAGGCCAATTCTGGATCTCTCTTTTCTCAATCAGTTCATGGTGGTCCGCCGCTTCCACATGTTAACGACAGCCTCAGTTCTCCGGAGCGTGCCCCCGGGAGACTGGCTGTCCTCGGTGGACCTAAAGGACGTATATTTTCACATTCCTGTCGCCATGCAACACAGGAAGTTTCTGCGTTTCTCCTTCCTGGGCGTACGGTACCAGTACAACTGCCTACCGTTTGGCTATTCTCTCGCCCCACGCACATTCTCCAAATGTCTGGAGACAGCACTGGCTCCGCTGCGCGCTGCCGGCATGAGAGTGCTGTTCTATTTAGACGATCTCCTTCTCCTCGCTCCGTCCCGGGAACAAGCTTTCCTGCAGATGGTGGATTTGGTGACTCATTTATCGTCTCTGGGTTTCACGATAAATTGGCGGAAAAGCTCACCGCTCCCGGCTCAGTCGATATCTTCCTGGGCGTGGAGCTGGATGTGCCGATCATGCGGGCGCGCCTCTCCCAGGAGAGGAGAGAGACGCTGCTCGCCATGCTCCACCGTTTGACTCCCCGTCGCGTTGTCACAGTCCACTAAGTCATGCGACTGCTGGGCATGATGGCCGCGGCTCTCTCGGTGGTTCCCCTCGGCCTCCTACACATGAGACGACTGCAGTGCTGGTTCTCTCGCCTGCAGCTCGATCCTGTACGTCATCGCACACGTTTGGTCATGATTCCCCCATCAGTGGGTCCGGATCTAGCCTATTGGAGTTAGACGGCGTACCCCTCGGCCGCCCCTCATCACACGTCTCGGTGTTCACAGACTCTTCGCTGTTGGGATGGGGCGGGACATGCCTATCTCAGTCAGTGGATGCTCCCTGGCCAGAGGGCATGTCTCTCCACATAAACGCGCTGGAGCTGCTCTCTGTGTTGCTCCGGTGCTCTTGGATTGCCATGTCCTTGTTCACACGGACAATACGACGACGGCTTCCTATATCAACCGTCAGGGTGGCGTGAGATCATCACGGCTCCTCAGCATCGCCAGGAGACTGCTGCTGTGGGCGCACTCGCATCTCCGCTCCATCAGAGCTGTGTACATCCCCAGCGTTCTGAACACAGCCGCGGACACTATGTCTCGGGGGGGGGGCCCGCCCCGGGGAATGGGTGCTGCACACAGAGCTGGTCCAAGAGGTTTGGAGCAGGTTTGGCAGAGCCGAGGTGGACCTTTTTGCAGCCAAAGGCAATGCCCAGTGCCCCCTTTGGTTCTCCCTCCGAGCTCGAGATTTCCCCTCCTTGGGGTGGATGCATTCTCCCATTGCCCTTGGCCCAGGCGGCTCCTTTATGCTTTTCCGCCTGTCCCTCTGATTCCCCGGTTACTAGACCGCGTGAGAGAGGAGTATCTCACCGTCATCCTTGTGGCCCCAAGGCGAGTGGGGGCACCATGGTTCCCGGCACTCTGCCAAATGATGGCAGGCCCGCCCTGGGAGCTCCCATGGTGTTCGGACGTATTGTCTCAGGCCAACGGGATGATCCGCAGTCCCCCAGTTCTGCTCCAGCGCCTGTGGGTCTGGCCCCTGAGAGGAAGCGCCTAGCCGACCAGGGGTTTTCCCCCCGCGTTGTGGCCACCATTCAAGGTGCGAGGGCAGCATCCACCACTTCCTCCTATGTAGCCAAGTGGTCATCCTTTCAGCGCTGGTGCTCTGAGAGGGGCGTGTCTGCCTCTTCATGTCCTCTTCCTCGGGTTCTGTCTTTTCTTCAGACCCTCGTGGACAGAGGCTTATCCCTCAGCACTGTGAAGACCTATGCTGCTGCGATCTCCTCATGTCATGAGGGGTTCGGAGACAGGTCTGTCTTCAGTCCCCCCTTGCTGAAACGTTTCTTAAGGGGTGTGAGTAGGCAGCGGCCCCTTTTGCGACCCCTGGCCCCTCCTTGGGATCTTTCTCTGGTCCTCCGTGCCTTGGTGGTTTCCCTGTTTGAGCCGCTGGAACAGGTTTCCCTCAGGCTCCTGTCATGGAAGACGGCGCTTCTCTTGGCTCTCACCTCTATGAAGAGAGTGAGTGACCTCTCTGCCCTGTCAGTCTCCCCGGAGTGTCTTTCAATTCGTGGGGATCTCAGTCTGGCTGTTCTCCGCCCTAATCCTGCATTCATGCCCAAGTGCATTACCAGTTCTTTTAGGTCGAGAGTCATAACCTTGGAAGGTTTCTGCACACCTCCTCACACTTCTGAGGAGGATGCCTCCTCTCATCTGCTGTGCCCAGTGCGTGCTTTGTCCTATTATGTGGAACGCACGTCTACTATACGCCGTTCCGAGCGCCTTTTCGTGCACTACAGGGAAGGCTCTGCCGGGCTTCCTCTTTCCGCTCAGCGCCTGTCCCACTGGCTGTGTGAAGCCATTTTTCAAGCATATGAGTCCTCTGGGGCCCAGATCAAGGACCTAAGTTTAGACCTGTATTTAGAATTTTGGATGGCAGTGCCTTTAAGCTTTTTCTTCTTCAGACAACATGGAAGTTGATATGATCAACCGGGAACGAGCCAACAGTTTTGAGAGCCCACGCACCCAGGATCTGACAGCCAAACTGAGGAAAGCTGTGGAGAAGGGGGATGAGGTGGCCTTCAGTGAGCTAGTCTGGAGCAACCCACGCTATCTTATAGGCTCAGGGGATAATCCCACTATTGTGCAGGTGAGCTTCTAAAGTTAGTTTCTTGGTGTTTTCAGTCTGTTTATTGTAACCTTCTGAGCCAACTTTGTAAACTTGGGCTACATAAACCTTGAGGTCAAATTAGGGTACAGTATTGTCTGAGCTTGATCTAGTTATGCTGTTGTAGGATCAAGCACTGTGGAAACTCTTTGCTATTAATAGAAACTTAACTTGATACATAAAGTCTTCTTTTGCATGAGCACCAGCCTTTCATATACAGTTGGGTGCAAAAGATGCAACAACCTATTTTGAAATGTCAAAATAATTAGAATTAAAGATTTTTTTCACTGTATTTCAATGTAATATTGAATGCACAGCTAGTACAATTGCTCTTAAACCTAGGATAGTAATACACATTCAGCTAGTATAAATGTTCTTTCATCTCCAGAAGTAACAAAATAGTCAGGAAGTGTATAAAAAAAGTTATAGTAAAATAATAAAAACAACATTGGTGAAAAAGTTTGCTTCCCCTTGGTCACTTAATTGAAGATGAACTTTAACGGACTTTTAAATAAAGCAAATCTTTATTTTAAAGTCGACTGCAAATAAACATTTTTATGTATTTTATCTCCAAGATTGACAAAATGTAATACTTGTAAACACCAACCACTAACTTGGTCATTGAAGAAAACATAGCTTACAATTATAAATCTTCTACTATAGCAGGTCGAGCTAACAGCTGATTCAGGTTAGCTTGACCTGCTGAATTAAGCCTCTTTTCCTGTTGACAGAGGATTATGGCCTGATCCATATATTTTTTCCACTGTTTTGTCTGGTCAGATGGGCTGCCGCTACAATGTCATGCATGTAGCAGCAAAAGAGAACCAGGCAGGAATCACCCAGCTGCTGTTGGATACCTTGGAGAATCCAGAGTTTATGCGCCTGATGTACCCAGATGACCAAGAAGCCATGCTGCAGAAACGTATCCGCCACATTGTAGATTTTTACCTCAACATTCCAGATAAAATTGTATGTTTTTTTTTACTGTATCAGCTAAACCAGATTATATCAGATTGTTTCAAAAAGTGTACATTGTATTTTATATTGTATGTTTTAGGGCTTTGAAACACCACTCCACTTTGCCTGTAAGTTTGGGTGCCCAGAAGTAGTCAATGTCCTGTGCTCGCATCCTGACCTCGATAAGAACTGTAAGAACAAGGATGGCCAGAGGCCTTGTGATGTAAGGAGTTTTATAGTTTTTCATTAACATGCATACTGTGTAAAAACAATATTCCACATAGTTTGGGTCTTTGTTGCTGAAGGTTTTTACATAGAGTTGTGCAGCAGCTACTCAGCTTTACACAGTACTGCTGAATACTGGCTTCATAGAGTTGCAGTTATGTACACTCAGGTTTTAAGCTGTGTCTTTTTAGCTTACTTTTCAAATCTCTTGGCAACAGTCACTCACTGCTCAATGTAAGCTAAACTTAGATGAGCAAATTCTTTCCTCACATGATCCAACAACAGCTCTATGAAGGTACATATGTTATTAACTGTCATCCTTCGGTTTTACAGCTCATTTGTAGCAGAAAAAATAAGACCCAAGAGGTAAAGCAGAAAATTGCTGAATATTTGGAAGGTAAGAACACATTCATTTCTTAAAAAAACAAAAACAAAAAATTTTTATTGTTACTATTCTTTACTGTTTACTGAGCAACACAGTCATTTCATATACCAGCACAAAGAGCAGCATCGGTAAATATAAGCTATCTGTTACATTATAGTTTGACTTTGGTGCGTACAAGGATCAACCATGTTGTCTTATATTTGGATTTGAAAACACATCCTTAGAAACAGAACTTTAAGAAGGCCGGACATTAGTATACATTTGCTGCTTTGCTGCAGGTCTAAGCTGGTTAAAACAGGTGTTTTAATAAACTGCTGTTTGTATTTGCAAAGATTATGTTGCGCACACAGTGAACTGCTTCCTCTCACTCACCGCTTTCTTCAACTGCTAATGAAATGCTGGTCAAACTATTTCTAACATTCACACAAGGGATGGGCATTAGCATTATTCTTTAAAGGTTGAATAATCAAGGCATTTAAAGTTGAGTATTTGAATAATTGTGATCGTGTTAGTAGAACCATGGAAAGATTACTTCATCCCACATAATGAGCTCTGTATTTTGTTGTCTGAGTAAAATAATGCCACACTTTGGTTTGCTTTGCTGAGTCTGGTACTGCTGACTTATCAACTGCTTGCCCGTGCAGTTCTCCATGATGTTAAAAATTAATTGTTAAAAAAAAAATCATATTTTGATTTGTGATTTTATATACATTCATATATAAAATCACTTTAAATCTGTAGTTTTGTGAGTTTAGTGTGTGAGCATGAAGTTGTGCATTCTGTCTGTGTTTACTCACTGTGCTGTGAAAAGACTGATGGCATTAAATGCAGCAGACATTTGACAACACACCACTTGACTTCTGTCAAGTACTGTGACTAAAAGCGATGTTGAATATATCATCTAAACTTTAAATCGTCGTTCGCCTCACAGACTGATGCTACATCCCTCTGCTCGGACGCTGACCGTGGAGCAGAGAGAGTGGGCAGGTAGGTCCAGTGCATTTATATTCTCATTATGGCAGGGATTTGTAACATTCTACAAATTGTCAGGGAACGAAAATAATGTTTACCGATGGTGTGATACTACTGGGCTCTTTGCTGTTGATGGTGGTGCATAAAGAGAACACAGAGAGGGAGTACTATCAGGATGCAGTAAATCAAGATTAGGGACTTGTTGGGGCATGTATAACATACCCAGGGTTCACATTTCATTCAAGCTTTGTTCCATGTCATCTCCATTCAAAAAAACAAAGTAAAACACTGATCTAATCTAATCCCTAATCAAGAGGATTATTCCATACAATCTATTGTCTCCGTTAACCCTCCACCACCAAGTATAAAAGCATAGCACTAGCTAACTGTAGCTTCACTTTGTGCCTTTCACACTTAACTACTGGTAATCTTAGCATTATCACAAGCCAAATAAGATCTGAAAATGATATCATGTGTGACTGAGTGACATTAATTCCTCTACAGTGGAAATAAACGCAGCAATTTGTCCGACAAATAAATGCTGTATTCTAAGGTTAACCATTGTAATGTTCCTTGTTATAAACATCATATCCCGGCTACTTCACACAATGTACCCGCATAAAGCTTTTTGTGTGTGTAGTAATGAAAAGTTATGCAAATGCCAGATTACATGTTTTTGTTTTCCTCAGGGAGGAGATGGACAGCATTCAAAGGCAGATGGAGGAGCACACAGTAACAGTACATGAGTCAATGAGCTCATGGACAAACGCAGAGGGACTTGCTCAACAGGGACAAAACAATATTTCCAAATCGTCAATGGTGTTAAACAACATGGTTGTACAAAATAACAATAAATCAGAACAGCAGCAGTCATAACAGAAGAAGTTTTCTCAGGTCAATGGAGAAAGAGTGGAGCTTTATCCACAAAGGCACTTTTTAGCCCATTTTCCCTTTCTCTTAACATTTGCTGCCAACATTTGGCATTCTCCCATCAGCACAGAGGTGCATTTGCAGAGTAATACTTAGCTTTATTGTTTTCTCTTTATTTGATGATTGTTTATATTCTTTGTTATGCTGTTATTAATTTTTATTTAGAGATAAGAAATTGCACCTCTTCATTTGACAGTCTCTCTAAGGGGATCCCCATCTTCAGTTTTGTTACCATAGATACACATATAGCCTAGCCAGTTTTCCCATGTTGAATCAACAGTTTAACTCACTGAAAAGTATTTAGTCCTGGTCCTCCTCATAATATCCTCTCAGTAGCTTTGATGCTGACTAATGATGGCTGAGGTTATTTGAGTGCTGCTGTTGACATAAACAAACCACGAGTCTGCCACTAGACTGGCTATGAACTTTTCTTTCATTTTGTTGTGCTTGTGTACAACAAAACTCACTCATTTATGATTTAACTGACATGGTTAACAGCTCTAAATTGTTCCTAAGCAGCTTGTGACACAACACTATCACACCTGTTAGAGAAGTTAAGAGTCATGCACAACTGTATTTTTTTTTATTGCCTCTTGTTAAAATGCAGTGCTTCTTACTCATCATATCACCTAGGATTCTAAAACACACACACACACACCCATTGTGTGCTGATGAATTTCCAAAAGGATGATAATCTTTGTAGAATAATGCATTTTGGTCTTAAAAACAAACATTAATATTCTGTGTTGAGAAAAACAATCTTTGGAATATCTTATCCAAACTGCCTTTCACTGAATCCTTGGGTGGTATATAACATTTTGGGCACATGCACTCTATGCATAAACCTTTATCTGCTTTCTATTATAAATTGAATTTATTGTCATGTTTTAACATTTGTGTTGGGAGATGTGATTGTATTCATCATAAAATTGCACTATTCATCAGTCATTACAGCTTGTTCTCATTCAGTCCATGTTGTCTATAAAGACATCACAAATGTTTCCCCAGTTATGTTTTGTTCCACTACACTCAGTCCCCCCGTCATTTTGTTCAGGCACCATGTTAGACACAACTGGGTCCTTGCCCTGTGCATTTTGAAACCATCGCGGTGAGAGGAGACACCTAGCAGCATTAGCCGGGAGAGAGGAGGTGGTGGAGGTGGGCATGCTGCTATTAAAATGATCATATTTTTGACTAGCAGTCAACTACACTTACTGTGGTGCATGTTTACGGTTACACGTACGTTAATAATGCATAACTGTGCTCGTATCGTATGTGTTACGACGTATGCTGCCGCTAACTGGTGGGTTGAGTGATTAGCTCCCTGCCTTGCTAAGTGACTAATGATTGTTAGCATGCTTGTCAAACATCATCCTAGAACGGTTTGTGAGCCCATTGTCACTCTAACTTTACAGTCGTCCACTTTTAATGGACAACGATTTGTAAGAGTGATGTTTGCTTTATTTGCTTTGCATTAATCTTCAGAATCGTCATGCCTCTTTAGACTTCCCTGGGAACGCTTCCTGTCTGACCAGACTAGTTGGCCTGTATACATGGGATTGTGCTAACAGGAAATTTCTGTAGCATTGTTTATATACAGACATCATATTCCTGCTTAGTCAAAATTTTCAGTAGTTCCAAGAAAATAAATGGGGTATTAAATATAAAAGCCTTCACACAAGTTTACTAGGTTAACGTTTCCTCGAATCAGTCACGTCTGCTATGCGAGAGCATGATGCTACATTCATGCTATAGTGAAAGTACGGAAATGAGACTTACTAAAAAATAAATGGTGGTAAGGTTTTAATTTTTGAACTATCTATTTTTTTCGGACTATCTATTGATCCATAACAACACAACTTCTGAAGGATGTTGCCACCACCCAACTGACAATTCTTTTGAATTATAGGAATTGTAGATAACTCCCGTTGGCTCACACGCACTCCTTTACATTTGTGAAAGCAGGAGCTCATATTGGACCAGGTCTAGATCAGAAACGAGTATGCAACACAGGTCACGTATTGGCACATCTTTAGATTTGCTTAGCTTTTATTGTGTTTGCACTGCATTTTCAAATCTAGTGTAGGTCAGATGTCAGAACTGGACTACATTATCACCGAATCACAGTTTTAAATTTGTAACAAATGTTTTTGTCAATTCTGAAAAATACGTTTAAATAGTTGTATGTGGTTGCCACAACAACATGCCCTTTTGCGGACAGACATTTATTAGAAAAGTCCACAATAACTTACAAAAAAGCATAAATCAAAATCACAACTGCAGGTAGCCATTTTGGCTAAAAACAAATTGGGCTACAAGTTGGGAGACGGGTGTGTGGTAAATTACTACACTTTTGTGTCTGCCGAACTGGAAATCGTGTGGTAAAGTACATGTCTGTAGACAGCTCGAAGGTCAGGTGATCATCAAAGACAGGAACACCAAGGATAAGAGCAGCGGTCAGTTCGAGGTAACGTGAAATATCTCTTTTGAAGCAGAGTTACGCCTACTCCATATCAAATTTGCTATGTATTTTAAGCGAGAGAGGAAAATGTCATGGCAATAAAAAATAAAATGGACTGCGGTGGACTTCAAAGAATTAGAACTCGATACCTGCACCCTTTCCCAACACCGAGGTGTTAAAACAGAATTGGTCGCACTGTGTCCCTTAAAAATATGTGGAACCCTCGAATGGAAAGTTAAATGTAGCAGTTATCAGATAACAGTATAAAGTGTTTTTCAAATAACCTAGTTTATTGATGCTTGGCGTTTTAGATTCGTAATGTGATATTTATATCAACGCCGGTCACCTTCTGGTCGTTTCGGTCTGAGTTTTCCCACAGGTCTTGAATGCACCCTGTGCCCTCCCCTGGAAGTGAGCATGCGCAGAATGCGTTGTAAACAATAAGGCTGTTCCAGACCGTGTCCAGCTTTGTGTCTAACAGTTTATCTGTGCAAAACTAACAACGGTTTCCCATAGCGCCGCGTATATTAAATAAACATGTTCCTTGGTAAGTATAGGGACAAATTTGTTGCTAGATGTCATCACGTACACTTGGATTTTTATCGACATAATCGCCACGAAGACGTATCAAATTTGTTGTTAGAGCCCGAAAAGCCACCTCGAATGTCATACGTGACAGCATGCGAATGACCCGGCTAATAGGATCATAGTTTCCCCAGTTGTATATTTATAATGCATATGTAACAATTTCATGCGATTTACCTGCTTTACTGTGTCATTCTAGATTTTCATCTGAGGAGTTTCCCTCTGCTAGCTTTTGCCAAGCTTACTTGTGGGTTAGCAAGTTAGCTAGTAGATGCTAGTTCCACATTGGTTTGTTCTGATGAAGATATACGTTACATTAATAACTTGGGTATAGAGAACCACAATAGCACTCCCTTTATTTTGTTAAAGGGACCTATGGTTGTAAAACACTTTGTATATGTTCATCACACACAAGTTACACATGTAAATACATGGAAATATTTGGCACCGAAGGTAATGTTATATATTAAAGTGTGTGCCTGCTGGTTGAGTGTGGAAATTAAGTTTAATGTGCACGTAGAACACGCGCATATTGTTGAATCACTCATTATGAAGAATTTAGTTGAAAGGAAAAACTTCCAAAACTTACTCTGCCTTAGTCAACTTCTTGCTTCATGCAGATCTTGGTTGATAAATACTGACAGTGCATGTACACTACAGACCACTATGATTTAAAAAAAGTTATGTGTTGAGACTTTTTAAATTAGTAAATGCTTGTCAACATATGGTTTTATTTGTTACCACTAGTAGTAGAAGGGAAACAAAATATTAGTGAACTTTAAAATTAAGTCATGTTGTCTAAACATGTAAGTCTAAATTATATTTATTATAGTCTGCCTGGACCTTTCATTTTTAATGATGATTCTTGGTTGTGGGGTTGGTTTACTAAGAACTGCTGTGCTGTTGTTGCAGGGACCTGAAGCATGGAGGCCGTTTTGAGCAGGCTGAGGGGGCTAAGTGCCGATGAACTGCGCGAAGAGTTTGCCCGAGCAGACCTCAAGTGTGGCCCCATCACAGCTACCACCCGAGCCACTTTTGAAAGAAAATTAGCTCGAGTCCTTGCTGGACCAGATATCAGTGCCCCTGAGTCGGACATAAACTCTTCAGAAGGCATCTCAGACAGTGCTACCTCTGTTGCTGATCATATCAACCTTGTATCATGTGCCACCTCAGCAGCTGCAACCAGTGCTCTTTTAACAAGCAGCAGCACACCTGAGGCTGCCAGTGAAGAACTAGACTTCGGCTATGGTGTGGGTCTTAACCCTCCAGAGGAAGAGGAGATCTCAGTAAAAGCAACCTCAAACAGCTGTGCTGAAGGCAGTAACTCTCAGTCTAAAACAGAAACTCCTTCAACACCTGCACAAGTGTCTCCAACTTTTTATTATGGAGTATGCCCACCATGGGAGGATGTTTTGTCTAGAAATGGTATGAGAGATTCAACTTGTTATTTTGTGTGGTGTCATAGCGATTTTCTTTTTTCGTATGGAGTGGTAACAAAAGTTAAAATGGCTAATTGCCTACAATAAGGGTTATTGTGAGCTTCGCTCTCAAAAGACAGTTGATCATGTAGCACAACAATGATGCCATACACACAAGTCATTCTACCAAAGAATACTTGAAGCTGAAAAAATGTAAGACTTTCCAGTGGTTGAGTATTAGTCCTGACTTTGATCCTTAGATGGTTTAGAAATACTTGCTGCTGTTTCAGTCTGATATCCACATTTCTCTATTAAGTAGATGAGAGCATCTATGTCTTTTTCATTGGTGGTAAGCAGCAGAACAGTAGGACCTAACCTCTCTGGAATATAGTATTGATCTGAATGAATCTTGAGACACCAAAGAAATCGATGTTGTTAATGTTAATCTGCAAAAGCCCTTTGTAAATGCCCATCAAAATAATGCTTTACTGGCTTACTAGAGAGAGAAATGATGCAAAAATTGCCAACCACCGTAGGAAGCTACTTAAACAAACTTATAAATGAAACCAGGAATGTAAAAAACAAATAAAAAAACCCCACTAAAACAGTGTAAGTGCACTGATTTTGTATGGGTTTTTTTTCTGTACAGAGAGAGCACATGTATACACAGATAAGAAAGAGGCCCTCCAAGCTGTAAAGATGATGAAAGGAGCCCGCTTCAAAGCCTTTCCAAACCGTGAAGATGCTGAGAAGTTTGCTAAAGGGATTTGTGACTATTTCCCCTCTCCCAACAAATCCACGCCCTGTGCATCTCCTGTCAAACCAGGCCTGGTAATTAGCAAAGGTAAGTTGGGAAGATGTGTGAGACTTCTTATTTTTGTCTTACCCTCCTATATCTGATTAGAAATTCATACTACATTTATTATGCACTGATCCTATGGGCCTGTTTTTTTCTGTCTTTGTTTAAAATGGCTTGTAATTTTAAATATGCCAGGGCGGTACTGGGAGGCATCATTCCTCAGTTGTTTCAAGAGATCAAGGACCTAAGTTTAGACCTGTATTTAGAATTTTGGATGGCAGTGCCTTTAAGCTTTTTCTTCTGCAGACAACATGGAAGTTGATACGATCAACCGGGAACGAGCCAACAGTTTTAAGAGCCCACGCACCCAGGATCTGACAGCCAAACTGAGGAAAGCTGTGGAGAAGGGGGATGAGGTGGCCTTCAGTGAGCTAGTCTGGAGCAACCCACGCTATCTTATAGGCTCAGGGGATAATCCCACTATTGTGCAGGTGAGGTTCTAAAGTTAGTTTCTTGGTGTTTTCAGTCTCAGTCTGTTTATTGTAACCTTCTGAGCCAACTTTGTAAACTTGGGCTACATAAACCTTGAGGTCAAATTAGGGTACAGTATTGTCTGAGCTTGATCTAGTTATGCTGTTGTAGGATTAAGCACTGTGGAAACTCTTTGCTATTAATAGAAACTTAACTTGATACATAAAGTCTTCTTTTGCATGAGCACCAGCCTTTCATATACAGTTGGGTGCAAAAGATGCAACAACTTATTTTGAAATGTCAAAATAATTAGAATTAAAGATTTTTTTTCACTGTATTTCAATGTAATATTGAATGCACAGCTAGTACTATTGCTCTTAAACCTAGGATAGTAATACACATTCAGCTAGTATAAATGTTCTTTCATCTCCAGAAGTAACAAAATAGTCAGGAAGTGTATAAAAAAAAAAGTTATAGTAAAATAATAAAAACAACATTGCTGAAAAAGTTTACTTCCCCTTGGTCACTTAATTGAAGATGAACTTTAACGGACTTTTAAATAAAGCAAATCTTTATTTTAAAGTCGACTGCAAATAAACATTTTTATGTATTTTATCTCCAAGATTGACAAAATGTAATACTTGTAAACACCAACCACTAACTTGGTCATTGAAGAAAACTTAGCTTACAATTATAAATCTTCTACTATAGCAGGTCGAGCTAACAGCTGATTCAGGTTAGCTTGACCTGCTGAATTAAGCCTCTTTTCCTGTTGACAGAGGATTATGGCCTGATCCATATATTTTTTCCACTGTTTTGTCTGGTCAGGAGGGCTGCCGCTACAATGTCATGCATGTAGCAGCAAAAGAGAACCAGGCAGGAATCACCCAGCTGCTGTTGGATACCTTGGAGAATCCAGAGTTTATGCGCCTGATGTACCCAGATGACCAAGAAGCCATGCTGCAGAAACGTATCCGCTACATTGTAGATCTTTACCTCAACACTCCAGATAAAGCTGTATGTTTTTTTTACTGTATCAGCTAAACCAGATTATATCAGATTGTTTCAAAAAGTGTACATTGTATTTTATATTGTATGTTTTAGGGCTTTGAAACACCACTCCACTTTGCCTGTAAGTTTGGGTGCCCAGAAGTAGTCAATGTCCTGTGCTCGCATCCTGACCTCGATAAGAACTGTAAGAACAAGGATGGCCAGAGGCCTTGTGATGTAAGGAGTTTTATAGTTTTTCATTAACATGCATACTGTGTAAAAACAATATTCCACATAGTTTGGGTCTTTGTTGCTGAAGGTTTTTACATAGAGTTGTGCAGCAGCTACTCAGCTTTACACAGTACTGCTGAATACTGGCTTCATAGAGTTGCAGTTATGTACACTCAGGTTTTAAGCTGTGTCTTTTTAGCTTACTTTTCAAATCTCTTGGCAACAGTCACTCACTGCTCAATGTAAGCTAAACTTAGATGAGCAAATTCTTTCCTCACATGATCCAACAACAGCTCTATGAAGGTACATATGTTATTAACTGTCATCCTTCGGTTTTACAGCTCATTTGTAGCAGAAAAAATAAGACCCAAGAGGTAAAGCAGAAAATTGCTGAATATTTGGAAGGTAAGAACACATTCATTTCTTAAAAAAACAAAAACAAAAAAAATTTATTGTTACTATTCTTTACTGTTTACTGAGCAACACAGTCATTTCATATACCAGCACAAAGAGCAGCATCGGTAAATATAAGCTATCTGTTACATTATAGTTTGACTTTGGTGCGTACAAGGATCAACCATGTTGTCTTATATTTGGATTTGAAAACACATCCTTAGAAACAGAACTTTAAGAAGGCCGGACATTAGTATACATTTGCTGCTTTGCTGCAGGTCTAAGCTGGTTAAAACAGGTGTTTTAATAAACTGCTGTTTGTATTTGCAAAGATTATGTTGCGCACACAGTGAACTGCTTCCTCTCACTCACCGCTTTCTTCAACTGCTAATGAAATGCTGGTCAAACTATTTCTAACATTCACACAAGGGATGGGCATTAGCATTATTCTTTAAAGGTTGAATAATCAAGGCATTTAAAGTTGAGTATTTGAATAATTGTGATCGTGTTAGTAGAACCATGGAAAGATTACTTCATCCCACATAATGAGCTCTGTATTTTGTTGTCTGAGTAAAATAATGCCACACTTTGGTTTGCTTTGCTGAGTCTGCTACTGCTGACTTATCAACTGCTTGCCCGTGCAGTTCTCCATGATGTTAAAAATTAATTGTTCATATCATATCATATTTTGATTTGTGATTTTATATACATTCATATATAAAATCACTTTAAATCTGTAGTTTTGTGAGTTTAGTGCATGAAGTTGTGCTTGCTGTCTGTGTTTACTCACTGTGCTGTGAAAAGACTGATGGCATTAAATGCAGCAGACATTTGACAACACACCACTTGACTTCTGTCAAGTACTGTGACTAAAAGCGATGTTGAATATATCATCTAAACTTTAAATCGTCGTTCGCCTCACAGACCGATGCTACATCCCTCTGCTGAGGGCAGCCGACAACACCTCGCAGCCCATCATTGGTGCTCCATGGTCCCCCGAGTCCTCAGAAAGTCTCTCACTGATCCATCGACACACAAAAAGCCCAATGGATCCAGTGATGACTGTCACAGCTTTTGCTGGCCCACTGAGTGCTTCCAGAGTGAGTTGTTTAGCTTAAACACCTGCCTCTTTCTTTGTTTTCAGCAAAGTCAAGTTTAGAGCTCAATGTGTGTTCACTTGCATCAATTGCTACCTAATTGGACAATAACCTTTTTATTGTAGGCAGATGAATTTCGGCGGTCCTGGAAAACACCACCCAGAGATCGAGCTGACCTTTTCCATCACATCCTCAAGTCGGACGCTGACCGTGGAGCAGAGAGAGTGGGCAGGTAGGTCCAAAACCTCAGTGCATTTATATTCTCATTATGGCAGGGATTTGTAACATTCTACAAATTGTCAGGGAACGAAAATAATGTTTAATGATGGTGTGATACTACTGGGCTCTTGCTGTTGATGGTGGTGCATAAAGAGAACACAGAGAGGGAGTACTATCAGGATGCAGTAAATCAAGATTAGGGACTTGTTGGGGCATGTATAACATACCCAGGGTTCACATTTCATTCAAGCTTTGTTCCATGTCATCTACATTCAAAAAAACAAAGTAAAACACTGATCTAATCTAATCCCTAATCAAGAGGATTATTCCATACAATCTATTGTCTCCATTAACCCTCCACCACCAAGTATAAAAGCATAGCACTAGCTAACTGTAGCTTCACTTTGTGCCTTTCACGCTTAACTACTGGTAATCTTAGCATTATCACAAGCCAAATAAGATCTGAAAATGATATCATGTGTGACTGAGTGACATTAATTCCTCTACAGTGGCAATAAACGCAGCAATTTGTCCCACAAATAAATGCTGTATTCTAAGGTTAACCATTGTAATGTTCCTTGTTATAAACATCATATCCCGGCTACTGCACACACCCCTTGCAGACAAATACACTAGACGGACTCTTGTACTACACAGCTAAAACATAGGTTATATAGTGACCCCACGGTAGCTTTTTATGGCTTTTAACTCTGACTACCTTCTCTCTATCCACGCTAGCAGCTCATAAGCAGACTGCTGTCTCCCACTAATGGCCTCTTCCACATTTTATTATCTTTTGAGAGTGTAGCTGGCCTTTACAAATGTGAGAACTTGTAATATGGGGTTTTTTTTGTATCTGTAATAATGCAAGTAAGTGGTAAGTCATCCTGTATCTGCAGAGACCTGGCCCATGAGATGGGACATCCATGGGCTGAGTACTGGGAATTCCTGGAAAGTTTTGTGGATCTCTCATCAACTGAGGGTCTCCGCAAGCTTGAAGAGTACCTGAGCAAGAAGGATTTCAGCTCACGGGCTCATGAGCAGGCTGGGGAGAATGAGACCAGCAATAGGTTCAAAACCCCTTCTCCAGGTACCCTCTATATCTTGGAAGCTGCAAGGAGTTGTAAAACTCCTTCCTTTATAACTCACAAATAAATTGAGCACATTTTGATGAGGCTTATATTTGGGCCAAAACACTCCCACAGTTAACCATAAAAGGTCAATGCAAAACACTGATGAATGCTGATACACATATTGGTAGAAAGGAGACGGGTTGGTGGTATAAACCAAACAAACGGCCAATGGCAGCAACATCTGTTACTGTGACAAACAACAATCTAAACAAGTGGTCAGACATAAAGTGGATAGTTTAAATGCGCATGTACCTGAAGAAGTCACCCTAAACATCATCAAACACAATATTTCTTCAGTAAAGAAATGTGAGATTAAATAAATGGAATAGTGTTAAAATCAAAATTGAAAAAATCAAAATTGAACTGAAAAACTGAAAAAACCTAGTGTTGTAGGCGGCCCAATTGTGCACATTTACCTCCTCTGACTGATTTTCCAAACTTTCCAAATCTGGTGGCATTAATAATTAGATATCGTTACATTGTAATAATGACTAGTTACAAGTCTGTTTTGGTGATCATTCCTGGTTTCAGGCAAGCCCAAAAAGTTCTGCAACTCCGTTTCTGTTGGTGCCTTCATGGATGAGGGTGATGACATCAGCCTTGAAGAGATAAAGAACCGGCATAATGCAGCAATCACCAGCATCACTTCCTCGGTTGCAGTCAAGGATGTCCTAAAGGGAGCAGTGGGCGGCCACATCCTGCCCATCACGTTGCGTCACCGTGGGGCTGACCTCATTGAGACCGCAGAAGAGCAGGATCTGCTGTCACCTGGCGTTTTTAAAAATGGTGCAGGTTCTTTCAGAGATAGGACTCAAAATGGAGACAAGGTTTCTCCTCGCACCTCTCCTTCCTCTTCCTGCCTCCCATTACCCATCTCTAATCTCACGGAAGAGTTTGAGTTTCTGCACAAGCCACTTGACAGCCCCACGGGCTGCAGGGAGAGGAAGAGCAGTGGTGGGAGCCGGCACAGGGACCTCCGGGACTCCTACAGCTCCTTTTCAGCCACAGACCTGAGCTCCAGGCTGAACCACCTGTCTCTCAGTCACAGCAGTCAGGAGGGTAAGGCTGTAGAAGCCCCAAGCTGGAGAACAGAGGGAGAAAGGACAGAGGAGAGGCGCAGCAGTGGCAGCTCAGAGGAGTACTTTGAAGCAGAGGAGAGCCTTGATGCGACAGGCAGGACTTGGGGGTCGGTATCAGGGGGGCGTAACTTCTGTGCTAGGTCCAAGTCATGGGACCATGGGGGGAGGGACCTAAGCAGCTCCGGGTCATCTGGGTCTTCCTATAAGTCCTTAGAAAATTCCCACGAGTTCCTTCCCAGGACTCCTCCTCACATTAGAAGAGGACTCTTCATTGATGGGTGAGTCACACTAGTTTCTCTACAAAGAGCTAAAATGATGCGTTCACTGATCTTCAACTTGCTTCTTTTGGTTCTAGTTTGACTAGTACATGTAAATGAATGCCATTAAAGTTCCACCGGACTTCTCTGTAATAAATTATCTCTCTACTTCTAGCTGAAAAATGCCTCCAGATGACATCACTTGGAGCAGCCTTTAGTTCAGATTATGTCATCTTGTTGCTCACACCAAAGATTTTGTAATCACGGTCAACCTGCTTTTCCAGAGCTCCTCAAGATGACACATCATCTTAACTCCTAATGGGGAAAAACTGTTTTTGTCAGCTAGAAGCATACAAATAATATAGGAGGGTCAGGGGCAAGTTTAAAAGCATTTGTAGAGGCAGGGTTACTCGTGTCCGGTGGTACGAAAATGATCCACTCCAGAGATTGTTGTATGACAAACACTAAACATTAATTGGGTCCCAGGTTTCAGTTGAGCGAATAACAAGTAATTCGACAGAAACATTGAGATGATTCCCAGAAAATTCCAGAAAAAGAACACTGTCTCACAAATCAATTCCACACAACAAGTTTCTCAAAGTAATTCCTAAATCCTCAGAACACAGTAAGAAACCGTGTACCTCCACAACTACATGTTCAACTTGTTGCACTGCCCTACTACCTTGTAGCTCCAATACCTTGAAGCCCTAATCTGTCAACAAAACATTGTTTCCTTAACAACTGGTTGGGCAAACTCGCAGGCATCATCAGTAAACTTACACTTCTTAATGTAACTAACCTTACAATACACAATATGAACAAAATACAGCATTAATGTACATTTACACACTAAACTAAAGCCACAGAATGCAAGTTGAAAATTGGTGAAGTTGGTCTGATCATAGTATTGTTCAAAATAATAGCAGTACAATGTGACTAACCAGAATAATCCAGGTTTTTAGTATATTTTTTATTGCTACATGGCAAACAAGTTACCAGTAGGTGCACTAGATTCTCCGAAAACAAACAAGACCCAGCATTCATGATGTGCACGCTCGTAAGGCTGTGCAATTGGGCACTTAGTTGAAAGGGGTGTGTTCATAAAAATAGTAGTGTCTGCCGTTTACTGTACAAACTAATATTTAGTTGTATGACCACAGTTTTTTAAAACTGCTTCACATCTGTGTGGCATGGAGTCAACCAACTTGTGGCAGCTGTTATTCCACTCCATAATTCTTTAACAACATTCCACAATTCATTTACATTTCTTGGTTTTGCTTCAGAAACAGCATTTTTGATATCAGCCCACAAGTTCTCTATTGGATTAAAGTCCGGGGATTGGGCTGCCGACTCCATAACATTAATTTTGTTGATCTGGATCCAAGAATTGTCTCATTTACTAGTTTGTTTGGGGTCATTGTCTTGTGAAACAACCATTTCAAGGGCAGGTCCTCTTCAGCATAAGGCAACATGACCTCTTCAAGTATTTTGACATATTCAAACTGATCCATGATCCCTGGTATGCGTTAAATAGGCCCAACACCATAGTAGGAGAAACATGCCCATTTCATGATTTTTGCACCACAATGCTTCACTGTGTGGCTTGAATTCAGAGTTTGGGGGTCGTCTCACATACTGTCTGTGGCCCTTGGACCCAAAAAGAACAATTTTACTCTCATCAGTCCACAAAATGTTCCTCCATTTGTCTTTAGTTCAGTTGATGTGTTGTTTGGTAAATTGTAACCTCTTTCGCACATGCCATTTTTTTAACAGAGGGACTTTGCGGGGGGATTCTTGAAAATAGATTAGCTTCACACAGACGCCTTCTAACTGTCCCAGTACTTACAGGTAACTCCAGACTGTCTTTGATCACTGTCTTTGTCCTGGAGCTGATCATTGGCTGATCCTGTGCCATTCTGGTTATTCTTCGATCCATTTTGATGGTTGTTTTCAGTTTTCTTCCACGTCTCTCTGGTTTTGCTTTCCATTTTAAGGCATTGGAGATCATTTTAGCTGAACAGCCTATAATTTTTTTCACCTCTTTATAGGTTTTCCCCTCTCCAATCAACTTTTTAATTAAAGTACGCTGTTCTTCTGAACAATGTCTTGAATGACCCATTTTCCTCAGGCTTTCAAATGCATGTTCAAGTGCTGGCTTCATCTTTAAATAGGGGCCACATGATTCACACCTGTTTTTTCACTAAATTGATGACCTCAGTGATTGAATGCCAGACTTCTATATTTTTTAACACACTCCTTTCAACTAATTGCCCAATTGCACAGCCTTAAGAGTGTGCACATCATGAATGCTGGGTCTTGTTTGTTTTCTGAGAATCTACTGCACCTACTGGTAACTTGTTTGCCATGTAGCAATAAAAAAATATACTAAAAACCTGGATTATTCTGGTTAGTCACATTGTACTGCTATTATTTTGAACAATACTGTATCTACAGGAGAATGTTGCAGGCAGGCTATTTTTAAAACACCCCTCTTATGGGTTTCTAGATGATGTGTGAACATCTTTAGATTGCTAATGTAATTAGACATAATTGGCTAACCACGTCTGTTTTGAGGGCGTTATACTTACTCTGACTTCGCAGTCTGGGGATGTAGCCTTTACTGTAAGACCAACTAACTTTAACTACCACAGATTAGTACACTTACTGAATATGCAATCTGTTACAAAAAGGGTTTGATTATCTCCCTGGGATTGTAGGTTACTACTATGACAGTATAAATTGCAGTATGTGCTGCTGTAACATGCAAATTATTGGCTTGTAAATCAGTTAAGTGTCATCTCACACTTTTAAATCAATATGATAGAGTAGATACCTGTATATAATATTTATTTTCCATGTTTTTCAGAGATTCACCCACCAGGTTAGACAGAGAGGTCTTGTCAGCAATAGAAGGCATAGATCTTGACCCTCAGAAGTATCCCACCATTCAAAAGTGGAAGAGCACAATGGCATCATACTCCGTATCAGACATGCAGAGGTTGGTAGACTTATATTCATAATACATGTTATTTCATGTTGTTAGTTTTGCTGAGAGGTTTTGATGGCCTGACCTTACCAGAGAGCTT
>NC_090207.1:22648152-22813152 GCF_033026475.1 Channa argus
CACAACACTCAGGGTTCGTAATTGACTTAACTTGAATCCCATGAAAGAAAACCAAATCTTTAGTCCAAAGTGATGGTATTGGTTGGTAGTTGGCATTTAGGGCCTCTCATCATTTTGTGCTATACGTGGTTGATACTGAAAATCAGTATAATAAACTGCTAGTGACACCCAATATGGCAGTCTGTGCACTAATGATTAAATTATAATCCGATTAAGGCATTATTAATGTAACGCTAATTGCTATTAGAATGGTAATTAGTGTAGAAATGGATGAAAGTCACACCTAGGTATTATAATTTCATCGGTTAAAAAGTCCAAGAGGCAACTCCCTTCTGGTTCACATAATCCGGCCAAGTAAACCTGAAAGTCCTCTTTCTTACCCACTAAGGAGCTAATCACTAATCAGCGTGCTCATTATTAACCTAATTAGCTGCACCTGTAGCCTCCAGCTCCCGACACTGATGCCAGCGTAGCCAGCACAGTATTAGGCCTGCATTCAAAATCAGCATGGGGACAGCCAAGCTGAGTAATATGGCTGAAGGATTAAAGAGTTCATCCCCATAATAGGGCATTAACCCCCGAGGAAGTAAGGCTAAAAACCCAATCTATGGTTTATCAGCAGTGCTTTGTATTTGGAAGATGCTTCTAGTTAGAACTACATTAACTTGGGGTTATTGGATATTGTATGTATTACCTTCGCCTTGTTGTTCATAGTGAGGGCCAAGCAAATGTAGGGGGCACAGCCGATGGTGTTTCTGGGTTCTACCTATGTTTGGAGGCAGGGAGAAGAGATGTAAGTGAATGAATTCATGTAATTTAAGGTTTACTGCATCCCATCAGCAGTAAAGCTGTTTACTGTGCAGAAAACCGAAACACAAAACAAACCCTCTGTATCTCTTTATGTGATTTGGGGGTTCACTTTTTGTCATACATAGTTTTAGCTGCAGTACTAAAACTTTTGAACCAATTTTGTTTCAACCCTGTCTTGACCCTGATGATATTACTCAGTCTAAACTCTCAGCTGACCTCCACTTAAAATAATGCATGTGCTCCCTTTTCCTATTGAAATAACTGCCTCTGTCAGACACAATATTTTTCAAAGCTCTTTACCACTACAGTATAATATACAGAATATAGATCATTGTATTTTGATCCTACATCTAAGACCCTCCTCATAACCCCATAAATAACCTAACTCAGAAACTCCCATCTTATTTTGTCCTTGAGTCTGTAATGAGATCCTACTTTGGATTGAGCACTGAGCTAATAGCTTCATAACTGCTCTAGAAGACACTGTACATCCTGGACTTTGGACTCATCATTCTGTTGCTCACTTACAGCTTAATTTCTCATCTTTCCACAAGCATACAAATAATTTGGACATTATGTTCAACCGCCCTCTTGGAGGAGACTTAAGTTCCCAAAACTTAAATACCCAAGGCTGCAGTAATCAAAGCCATCTCATAAGCTCCCTACCTGACAAACTTTAAAATGGACCATTTCTTCCCTTTAATGATTTAGGAACAAAAAAGTAAAGTACTGCTTCAAGATCAAACTTGTAGCCCCCGATTAAAGTGCAATTACAGTGGCCGTTTTATTCATTTTTTGATTAATTCTTTATCAACCATCACTGAGGTCCCCTTGCTCTTTGATTTTCTGTCTGAGTTGTCCTCTCTTATTTCTTCATCTTCTCTGTCATTCCACTTACATCTCTGTCTTTGTCCTGTTTGGTTGCACTGCTCAGTGATTTGTCTTTATGTTCTGCAGGATTGAAACCTGCAACAAAACATCATTCAGCTAAAGTGATTACATGTTCACGAAATCAGTGAGCAGAGTCAGATCTTTTCACTTGGTTGCAATCCAAATCAGTGATGTTTTCTGAAGAGTTTATTTGCTGATTCCTTCCTCCGTGTGCCTCGTTGAAAAGTACTGACAGTTCCTACATGTTTCTTAGAAATACTGTATCAATACAATGGGTGTAAAATACACAGTATGCTGGAACTTCAGTAAAACTTGAAATACCCAGGTTTTCTGGTCCTGCTACTGTGGAGGATCAGGGAAATTGAAATGTAGCTGTAGATGAGCTGCATCAGCCTCCCCTCCAGGGGCAGACCCAGAATCAACTTATCCTCCCTAAGAGGTTCTAGAACTAACTGTGTGTGTGTGTGTGTGTGTGTGTGTGTGTGTGTGTGTGTGTGTGTGTGTGTGTGTGTTTGGACTCCTGAGGCAGAATGACTAGCGTTTATATTTGTCTATCTATGTATTTCTCCGATTATTCAAAGAGGCATTCATCACATCAACACCCCATCAGCTAAGTGCAGTTATCGTCTTTCAGTGTGCGGCTGCCATGGCAGCAGTTGCGGGGGCAGCAGCGAGTTGGGCCACGCAGATGCTTCATTGGTTTCTATAATATTAATCAGCTGTGTCAGTGCAGACTCCTCCACTCCACTTCAAGGCAATGATTAATAGACTCATTAATGCAAGAAATACATTTGACATGCGCTGTGTGTATGTTCCAAAATATTCAGTGACATGTTTTTAAATTTATTTTTTTGTCATCTTTTACGATTTAATTCACAACTGACTACATTTACTGTATAATCTCAAATATTAGTGTGAGCCTCTGATATGTACAACTCATAGCTGAGCTTAGCATAGAAACAGGGCTGTCAAAATGTTCAAGTACACGTCTACCAGTACCTAAACTCATTAATTCCTCTTACAAATAAAATGTGTCATTTTCTTTACTTTCTTCTTTTGTCCACATAAAACTCTGTGCACATTATATCCAAGTACTTGTGAGTCGCTTTGGATAAAAGCATCTGCTTAATGACTACATGTAAATGTAAGTATTGTGGATATAATGTGCTACTGGTTAGTATTAGAAGTTTATGTGCTTTGTTCCTGGGTCCAGATTTTATCTTGATCTAAGATAGCCAGGAGCTGACTGGAGCGTTGTATTAAAGGGTCATTTCAGTAATTTAACAAAGTAGTATAGTCCACAATCACCATACAATCACTTAAGCCAACACTAAATCTTCTCTACTCACGTTTAGTTCATTGTCACCCTGCACCCTGGATTTGCTTGTTCAATGGTGCCATGGACCTCTATTGGTGCCCAGAAACTATTATCAGCCAGAAACACCACTTCACTGAGCCACATGTTTCTTCCAAAATACACAACCCTTATAAACATTGTCCACACTCTTTCAAGTCTCCATCATTCCATTTTAAATGACACGCATCCCCAGTTCAATGGCCAAAATTTAAGATGTTGCTGAATCAGAGCATACGGTGTTACGTTTGAGGAGCGGTTTGGCTGGATAAAAACTAACCCAAGATGAGTTGAAAAGATTCAGTGTTTGCTTTGATGTCTGCATGACAATGTGGTTGATTTAGAAAATGACAGAAATAATCCTTTAAGCATACAGAGATGAGAGTGGTATCAACTTCTCTTTTGCAAGGAACTAATGAAGTGTATTTTCCTAAGTATTTATCTAACATTTGAGAACTTAAATCTTTTTTATTGAAAATAAAGAATAAAAATCATTGAATGAAAAATAAGGCTTTAACAAAGAATTATTATATTGCTCAAAATAAAGTGTTCCTTGTTATTGTGGCTTTTCATTACCAAAAGAGGGTCATCTACAGGTCAGCTAAAGGCCATGTACCTTCAGTGTAGA
Source organism: Channa argus (assembly GCF_033026475.1). Classification (NCBI taxonomy): domain Eukaryota; kingdom Metazoa; phylum Chordata; class Actinopteri; order Anabantiformes; family Channidae; genus Channa; species Channa argus. Next base: position 22,651,836 of record NC_090207.1, read on the forward strand.
CATCCATTGTGACTCAGAATGTTTGTGGTGTGTAACCCACAGCCTCCTGCAAATATCTCAACCGTATAATCCAAAAAAAAGGAAAGACTTCCATTACATGCGCAACTTCTTGCTGTGCTGTACCAAGGATTTGCCTGTTTACTTCTTTAAAGTTGCATATAAAACACGAATGGTAAATGTCTGACATATATTAGGCAATGTGTGAAATGGTTTCACAGACATGCATTTACAAAACATGCCCATTGAGTCTTGGGAAACCCCCCAGAGCGGGACCGTCAATCATCATTATAACTGCCTTCCTCATGATAAATGGCAACGCCTTAGAAGTGGCTGCATCTTTATGTGCTACAGCCAGGGCAGGGTCAGCTTCACACACTGATTTGTCTGTTGAGGGTGACAACATGACTTGAATTTGCAGCACAGCAGCCCAAAATAGGGTGCTGACACCCTAACCACCCCACCAAAACCATTATGGAGCTTTTCCGTCCTTCTGTGCTGCTAATTCTGTATTTCTGCATTTTACAGCCATCTCCATGCTTTGCCTGAATCCAGTTCATTTGACTTGTGTAATTGGTTTAATTAGATTCATTTAGTGGAATGAATTTGGTGAAGAGTCAACCAAAAAAAAAGGGAAATACAACAGGATAAGGACAATAACCAGAGCTAAAACAATGCATAATATTGCAAACTGCATCCAACTAAATAAATAATGCATAATTACATTTTTAAATAGCGACACACTCTTCTGTTCCTCTCTAGTTCTTAGTAGGTGACAGGGAGTTATTTTGCCATACTGATTGTACATTTTGGCATTTCATCAAGTAAATCCAGCCGCATTCTCATTATTTATTTCCTTTTGCTCCTTTGTTGTCATGTTGCCAGTTTGTTTTTCCGACGGAACAGGCTTGTGATTTCTTAGTCTGTGCCAGTGTGTGTGTGTGTGTGTGTGTATCTGTTTGTTTGTGTGTGTTTGTGTGTGTGTGTGTTTTATGTATGTGTTTTATCTTGCTGTGGTTTCCTAGAGTTTTTTGGTTGCAGTATTGTCCAAGTATTATCGTGTGATATTGTTTTCTTAGAAACGTATTTACAATTTTGCAGTAAAGAAAAGAAAGAAGAACCCAATAGTCACAGTTAGAGGAGATGGTAAGAACTGTATTTTCAAAATACCATAAATTAAAGTAGGGCATAGTCATTATAAAGTACAGAGACATTAGAGGCACATGGATACTTTTACACAAATTTACTATATTGATTTTTCATGAAGATATGATTTTTTTCTCACCACCACAAATGCACTACAAATAGAGCCTAAGGGTTTCCACCACCATAGTTATAGTGGAGGCAAATGAAAGTGCTATAAATCCAACTATCCTCTCTAGGAGAGAGCTCCCCAGACGCCCTCAGATTGATCCACATTAGGCTACACTCTTTAATTTGAGTTTGTCCCAGACATTTTATGTTGATTCAGTAATCAAGGACACAACTGTCTCTAGTTCCTCTGGCATTATACCTTACATACAATCAATAAAAAAGTAATGTATCTTCTAGCATCATAAATGGTTTCAATGAGCCGCTAACTCAGAAAACGTATTGATTTGTTGAGCACATTTTGAAAAAACAAGCAAACCACCTGATGTTGTAAAAATATGAAATATATTCTGATTTATTGTTCAGCAGCAAGTACCACCAGTGGTGAGACTCGTGGCGTTTATTGTGTGCACACACCTTCATACTCACATACTGTCCAGTGCTATGCCACTGCTCATCATCCTGTTAGTCACTCGTTAGTCGTGTTTCTGTCCGTAAAACAAAAGTATTTGTTGTTTGTTGATGCTCTTCATCTCCAGTGCTCGCTCAAGAGGGATTTGTTGGCTTTACTCTATTATACTGAAAGTTACTTGTTATCTGGAACTCACTATATAATTCATTGCTTTACTTTTGTTAGTCAGCCAAACTTCTCTAAAGTTGCCTTTAAGGAACACACCCAACACATTATTTCTGTTTAGTACATGCAGAAACTATAGCCACTGTTGATGACTTATACTTACTGTACCATCCAGCAATTGCAATGTCTTGTACTGTAGCATACTGTTTGTAGTTGCTACAGTACATGATAGTAAAATGGCTTAAAGCCCGCATTGACCTCTCAGAATTCATCCTTCTTGTCCCTAGAACGTAGTTGACACACTGTAAACCACTTTTCAGTGTGAGCACCACTCTACGCTACTCTAACACCAAAAACATTTCACTGTTTCCTGAAACATGGACAAATTTATTCAAAACATAAATTTGCAACCTATTACCAGATTTTTCTTAATTTCAAAAACTGTCAGCCTCTTTCTAAACTTTTCTGTATTGTATTCTACGTAGCTACAATTTTCTTGACAATACTGATTGACTACTACAGAAAGCTACAGGTGCTGTCTTAACTGTCAAACCGACTCTCCATTTACACGTCCACCATTACCGCAAGCTGTCACACACACATCAACCGATTTGCTTTTAGTTCCTCTGATTTAAATCACTTCTTGTACTTTCACTGCAGCAGAGACTTTGGATTGTGCTGGAGATCCCCTGTGATCTATGCTCACCACTCTGGAAACCACCAGTTTTATTTTGGGGCATCGTGTATGTGTGTAGCCCTATGTTAACTCCACCAGTTAAGATGATGGCAGGGGACTGGAAATAAACTTGTCTCTCTCTATGGAAGCGTGTAAGTAAAGTTCTTTCACCTGCACTCCAAATCAAACACTTTGTTCATTTTGCAGCATGGTCTGAAACAAACAATTCTACTTTGACCTTGTCTTTCACTGATGGTTAATGGCTTTAAAAGCAGAGAGCGCTGTGCTTTCTGCTGCAAAGGCCACTTGTTGTCAGTGTGCACAAATGTGTTTGTGCCTCTGCATGCACTCGCTCGCACACCAGTGGCTTCAGAAACACACTACAGCTCAGTACCTTTGTAGACCTCTCTCTCCTCCTCCTCTCTTTATTTGTTCCTCTTTCTTTGTGTCACACACTTGAACAGGCACTTGTTTATGTCACTTAGAAGACATTCCCGGGAGGCTCGCCACCTTTACCCCATGCATAACCTCAACCTTGCCTCTAAATTTAACATAACCCTATTGCTAAAACTGAAAAAAAAGGTGATGCCATTGCTCTGAAAGTGCTCAATCAAATTGAAATAAAAACATTTTAGACATTTAGTGGGTACACCACTGGCTGATACTGAAATATCTCAGCAGCTATTAGATTCTCATAAAATGTTCCTCAAAGGATGTCTCTATATGATTTGGTGATCCCCAAAGCACCATGTATTGGTACCTACTGCTTCAAAAGAATGCAAGCATTGCTACAGGCTGTCAGCATTTTTAATAATAACAGAAGTGTGAGGTCAAGATTATTCTGAGTCTGTACAATATTGCACTGAATTAAAGAACTCAATCTCATTCTTATAGCGTCAGATTCTGATGCTTTGTCGACTCCTTTATTGTCTTATACTGACTCTGAAGGTTTCATTTAGCATTTATATGATATGCCATCATGGGATCAGCAGGATGGATGTTTGATGCCATGATAATAAAAAAACAGGTAAGTGTCTCTTGAAATAGCACCAAAATGGCAGCTATAGTATTGTGTCAGACCTGTTGTCATGTCAATATCCTAAACGCCTAATTACAGCTGTGGAACTGTCGACGTTTGATTGGGTTAATGTGCATAAAATTACAGTTAGTTTAAGCATCAAGTACTTCCTTACAAGAATAAACATGTGATTGTGTTTAACACACACAGTGGAAATTTGGACGCAAATGTTGGCCTTGTTGACTCACCCATCCACCTCCACCTCCTCCCTAAGTGGATGGTATGACTTAATATACTATGCCATCGCTCCCGCTGTAAAATGTTGCTGTGAACCAAATTAATACTGCAGTCAGTTGAAAAGTGTCTAAAACAGATGAGATAACGTCAGCGTCACTATAAGATACTAAAGGGTATTTGACATCATGGGACTGAGAATGAAATTAAGTTAAAAATCTTAAACTTTTCATTATATGAGAACACCTGAAATGAAGATTTTGTATTAAGTGTCACAGTACAAAGCACTGAAGGTCGTGTAACAGATATGCTCAACTTGTTTCCTTGTAAAATGTTACACCAATATGAGATAAGACTGCTAATTAAAACAAGGCAAAAACATGTCCTTGAACTGATCAAACAGCCTTTGATAATCACTACTTCATAATCAAATCCATAACCAAAGCAAGGCAGACAAGACACTAGTTTTTTTGCACAGCATGTGGCTTTATTGGATGACATATCGTATTCACATGGGAAATCTATTTATAATTTACACATAAATTTATATGAGCATGTGGATGAGCATTTCTTAAAGTCTAATCTATTGTCTAATAAGAAGAACATTATTATTTTGCAACATTTGAAGCAACAGGTGGAGAGTTGTGGTGCTGATCCAGATTTAAAGAACATTGAGAACAATATGTTGTGATTGCCTAGAGATATTTTTTCTTTAGCCAGTCTGTAACCGCTTCAGTAAACAGAAACAGGAGTGAAAGAATGACTTCAATATTATGCATTTGGAGGACATTTTGCAGACATATGTCACCATTTTATCTGGCTACTCGCACCATTACAAGAATAGCCTGCAGTAGCTGTCTGTGTATATGTGGAGCAGGCTTTTCAGCTGTGCTCACTTCCCGTGAACCGTTGAACAGCTGGTTCTGATGGAGGTGCAGGTGAATGGGGTAGAGGTAGGTCACATCAGCCTGATACAGACATGAGAACTGCAAGCAGCACAGAAAAGAGTTGTTTTTGAAGTGACAGCACCAATACGATTGGCTCACAGAGGTCATGGCCAAATCTGATTGGCTGAAAAAACTAGTGTGTACCAGAAGGAGACAGTGCTACAGTTCAAGCACTGCCTCAAAGTAATCCTCACTTTAAAGGGATACTGCAGCCAAAGCTGACATCCAACTCTAACAGGCATCTTAAGGGTCATCAACTTTAGATAGTGTCACTTAGAGCTGCAGAGACTATTAGACAACTAAGTTCAGATGAGCACAGCAGACTTTTAGTTCAATAGTTTGACTGAAGACTGACCCTAGTGTGGAAGGTCCCTTTGTCCAATGAGATCTAACAAACTTCATACTTCTACTAAACCAACTTTTTATCCTCAAATTAGAGGTCAATGTCCGTGACATCACTGGGTAAAACTGCGTGTCAACAACAGTAACTCGCTACACATCTGCTTGTACTGTAGCCGTAATGGTTAGCTACCTCTTCCTCGCCTTTTCATCTGTCTCATAATTCACACCACTGCCTCCCCCTCCATCATCCTGTAATCCTCCCCTCCCGCAGTCCAATCTTAGTCTGCTCCCCCCCACCCACTATTTTTGTCTTTCCTCTTCCGCCCGCCTGAGTGCTGTCTTTTCCTGTCTTCTATTTCTGTCCTGCTCCATGTCTCCCCTTTCTCAACTCCTCCTCCTCTTCCTCCTCTCCCTCCCCTTTTTTCACATCTATCCTCCTTCTCAGGGGTCCTGTTCTAATTCAGCAATCATCCTCCAACCTAGTTTTCCTCTTTCTCTAATCCCCTTTTACAGTGTAACTGCTTGTAGGGGTGTATAGGACTGATAAAGTCACAGAGGTCTCCCCCATCATCTATTGTCTTCTCTCCCAACTTCTTGTATTCACCTTCTGTTTATTCCTTTCCCTGCAGTTCCTGTCTTTCTCTTATCAGTTTCCCGCTATAATTTTCTTCTTTTCCTCCTTTCTTGACATTACAAAGTCATAGCTGGCCAGAGGAGTGGTTAAGAGAGGCTTTTGACACGAAGTTTCGGAGAAGAAAACACACTTTCTGAGTGAGGAATTAAGAAGATAGCTGCTTATCCACCTTAAACACTTTTCAGACCCCTATTTTCTTGTGGAGTAAACAACTGTGAGTCTCCTCTATTCGGTTCTTCTGCTGTTATCTGTCTCCCACTGTGACAACCTACTAAGACACAAAACCCCCATAGCTGTCAGACTGAGTAAGTGAAGCCATGAGCTTACCTCCAACATCTAGTATTGACCTCTGTCACCAGGGACTATGTTGGACTCCAGGCATCTGGCCTGAAGCTCAGTTCGACTGCCACACGGAGCTTCCATGTGCTTGTATCACTGCAGTGGTTTTCCTTTCACAGTGCTCCGCACTTCAGCTCTTCGCTTTGTGCCAGCTCAATGTAGATCTTGTTCAATTACTTTTAATTTAACAGAAATATAAAACTAAAATTTTAAAACCTTTTACTAAGGAAAGATTCCTTCGAAGGGTTCAGAGTTCCCACATCAAATGTGGACAAGTCCTTTTTGTCTCTTCAACAAGTTGGCATCTGTGTTATCTCCACTTGGTATTGTGTTATGACATTCTAATTGACACTCTAATTCACTCTCCACACCCACCTGATGACCCTTTCAAACAGTGGCTCACGCTGTCATCACAGCGTACGCATACATCTGAATATGTGGATAATCATTTAAACAATCAAGTCATAAATGGCATCATCCATTTTTCACTCATTCACAAATAACAATATAATATATACAGTCAAAGTTATAGTGAGTAATTTGAGCTTTGTAATAAAGAACTCATCTCATTTTACAACATCGGAGCCAACAGGTGGAGAGTTGTGGTGCTGTTCCAGATTCAGAACATTAAGAATATTATGTTGTGAGATTGCCCGGAGATGTTTTTTCTTTTGGCATTCTGTTCATTTTAATTCAACAGAAACATCAAACTCAAAATACAAAGCCACTAAGTGCAGAAGGATGTAGGATTCTTCAGTTCTTCTTAACCCTAACATCACAGCTTACGCCCACATCTGAAGTTAAAAGTTGATAATCATTTAAACAATCAGGTCACAAAGGGCACAAAGACAACAGTACCTGTTAATTAATTGCTTTTAACAAGATGTGAAATGCGTTGTGAGATATTTAGTTTTCACACTGGAAATAACACTTGACAAATATGTTTTCATTTTTCATAATGACACAGGTATCAGTGTTTCTATGAGAAAAACAAAATATAATTTACAAGAATAATATCCAGCTAACAGGGAGAAGACTTTGACCAACGCTTCATTTTTTGTCATTTCATCAGCAAGATATTTAATGCATTTTTTCCTTCAATTTAGTTAACGTGTTCCAGTTCACCTAATATGACAAAACTGGAAACTTGACTTCATCAATGTTCAGTTACTGGTTTCCAAGACATTGTTTTTCCATACAGTTTTTATAACATATATGTGCTGTACCTGTATGAAAGTCACAGTACACAATTCTCTAAAAGCAATTGACATCTCTCATACATACAATAGTATAATAATAGTAATAGTATATACAATATGCATTTGCACATAGACATGAATGTAGCGTAGAGTTAGTTACACAGGAGGACATGTCAGAGACACTCACGGCTGACAGCCTGCAGTCCTCAGGCCACATCAGAGAGCTGAGCGCCTTTTAACTGTCTGCCAAGGCCATGTAGCCAGGGAAACACACACACACACACACATACGCACACACACAGGTTTTTACATTGACTTAGCCTAGGACCTACCCACTTTTAAGCCTAACCACTACTTAACCCTATCTTTCATCCTAAACTTAATTCAAGTCATCACCCTACAATTCAATGAATTCACCAGCATCTGGTTCCCTCAGGACAGTCAGTGTGAGTATTAGATGGTGTGCACACACAATCACACACACATACTCACAGTGTGGGAAAGTTTTAGGTAGTTACAAAGCTGCATGAGTATGTCTACTTACTGTATATGTGTTTGCCCTCTGACCCATGTGGAAAATGCTATCGTAAAGTCACAGCTGACTCACCAGGCTGGAAATACACATCAGCCCCCTCCCACAATTATCAGCAGCATATTTCCTGATGTGCTACTAGAAGTTTGCTGCAGAGGCAGACATGAGACAATAACACTACTTACAGCAAGCCCTTACAGCTGGCTAACCAGTATCTGCAGCAGTATCATTTCCACGTTGTCACCAGTCATTCATTGTTTAAGTTCTGCTTAAGCAATTGCAGCCACACGGCAGAAAGGGCCCATGGCGATACATCCCGCCTGCACTGCCTGTTAACTCAAATGTAACACAGTGTCCTCCGCCTCACCCCCACCAAGCTGGGACTTGGAGGCAGACACATAAGATGCAGCTGAATGGCTTCAAGAACTGGCAGGTCCTCTGCGGTTTTTCAGCCAGTCAGAGAAATGGAGCCAGAGGAAGAATGGAAATTAAAGAATTCAAAGAAAAAAAATGTGCCTTTATCAGAAAGTAAAAAACTATAAGAAAGAGAGGGCGATGGAGGACTGATTAAGAAAGAGTCGTAGTAATGAATGGGAGCCTTCCTGGGTCACTGTGATGGATAGCTGCCATTTCCACGTGAATGGTCTGGCTGATTAGCCAGACAGACAAATGGGGGATCATGCATCGCTACAACCAAAGACAAAACTCCTAGAGGAGAACAAGCGACCAAGGGTCTCTGCAAGAGAGATGATAATGCTTAAAGTCGAGCCAGAACCCTGCGGCACACTCGTTTCTCTCTTAATTAGATAGCAGTTTGATCTAAAAACCCTCTCTCTGTCATGGCATGCCATGGCAACAGATTGGGAAGGTGTTGATTTTGTGTTTGTGTTTGTTGTTCATTCATGAAACATTTGAGTGAACATATTTCATTTTAATTTATATGTAAACAACTGAAGATGGCATTTTGTGTTACTTGTTTTTGCTTGAGGAAATGGGATAACAATGAAACTGGAGCTGTAACTTTCAAGTTGATATAGTGCCTCACTAAATGTTTGCCGCAAGTCCTCGACCCTTAATGTCCATTTAGGTTGTCTTTACCCTCTCATATGACTGATGGGACCATTTGTTGAAAGAGCGCCCCCTGTAGAGAGGCAGGCCTCTGTTGAAATTGCAACTCTTTTTGAGCCAGGCACCAAAATTATGGATGCCATCTCTTACAAGGGCACCATAGGCTTTGCTTCAATTCACTTACAATACACCCACATTCACTTTCACTGACTTATGTTACATCACATTCATCTCATGACTTGTTGGGTGACTTGTTAATCAACAGAAAGTTGCTTCACACTGGACAAAAATGTCCATCTCCTGCAGGAAAGTTTTATGCTTTGTTGACTCTTCCATTCAGCCCAACCTCCTCCTTAAAAACATTTCTCTGTCTAAATACTAGGTAACTGTATTATGTTTGCTATAGCTGCTGAGCCTTGTCCCCTGGTAATATGTTTATATTGGTCATTTTTTTGCCTGCTTGTACAAATGCCCTACAGAGATTTTTCCAGGAGGACATTCTTGATGTTTGTGTTGCAGCTCTACTTTAATTATCCTGCTTGCTTGTCTTTAAAATGATAAATGTGACTAATAAATTGCTTCTCTGAGTAGTTTTAGCATCTTTACAGGCTGAATGAAGTCAAATTTCTTAAAAAGCTACAACATGCAACTTTTGTGAATTACCTTTTGCATAACTTCAGTTTAATACACAAAGGGTGTACTGATACTGATGCGGTGTCAAAGCTCATAGCATCCCATAGAAATGCACAAGGTTTTAGCTTCTATGGTTGGTAAGAGGAGTGAGCCTCCCTCAACAACCTTTAGTGAACAAAATCACAAAAGCAAAGCTTAGGCATCAAGCAATAATTTATCCTCCAGTGATCTCACATATCTGTACCACATTTGTGGCTACCTAATGAACAGCTGAGATACACTTATTTTCAGACTGGCATTTTAGTCTGAGGCTAAGTGGTGGGATGGCTGACTGCCACACAGACACACAGACCGTCCTTTAGCCAATAGCCAGGCCTAACCATCATTTACATGACAGAAGATTGCTCATAACCTAAACCAGAACTAGACTGACCAAAATAATTGAGGTGATTACAGCAAATAGTTGACCGTAATGTCTGAATGTCGGGTGTTGTTAAATTTCATCACTGCTGGTTAGGCCACTGCATAGAGATGCTAATGTCTGTTCAAGATGTCTAATAATTAATCCAGTGCACACACATCTGCTTCAGCTGTTCATCTGCCCTCTTCCCACAGTCCTAATTTTATATCTGACATTCAACAGCTTGCGCATGGGAGCGGTATGTCCTTTTTTTTTTGGGAAGACAGACAATGTCCCAACCAACATTTCAGCAAGGACATTTGCATTAGCTTTGGAGTGAAGTCATTCTTGATCATTTTATCGTTTCCTCTTTGAGGCTACTCCTTCAAGATGACCACTTCAGGTATGATATCATGGAAAACATATTGGTAGTAAACTTTTACCTTGTGTCTTTTTGCAGTCATGGTCATAGTATCTGTTGTCGAAATTAAGATTATAACTAAAAGTTTCCTCTGTGTTTAAAGTAAAATTATACTCTTCAGTAACAGACATGGGGAAATAAATGAATGAATAATGAATAAACATCTGGTGTTGCTGTGTAACACTGACAGGAATTTGCTAGATTGGACTAGACTAGTTTGTGACTAGTCCATCTATTTAGAGTTAGTGGTCCAGCTGCTGCTCAAAATACTGATGGTGAGTTTAATGAGCTGCTGTTTACCGACAGGGACATGAAGGGAAAAGGTGTGGAATTAAAAAAAAAAAAAAAAAGACCATATGAGAACAAAATGGCTTCATAAGAGTAAGTAACCACAGGGATGCTACAGAGATGTTAGCATACCTTTGAGTGAAATGTGTATTTTGCATACCAAGTGTGTTTGGATAGCCAGTTATTTTAGAGTGTGGACTTTGCATTTGTATGATTACTGTATGAAATCAATTGTGAGTAGTTTTTGGGGGGTTTCATATTCAGATTTCAAATGAACCATGTGCTCCTGTTTTACAGTAATTATGTGGAGCTGTTTTGAGCCAAGTGCATAAGGGAAACAAAGTTGCATTTAACTTAATGAAAAGTTTACATAAAAAAGCAGAATATATTCTGTTATGTGAAGAAACAACTTGTTGCAGCTGTGACAATAAGTCCTTCTGTAAGGTTTTCAAAATCTGTTTCAAATACAGGCTGCTTAAATAACTTCTTTGCATCCTTTTTCAGTTGTCTCCGGCCTATAAAGCCGTTTAAATAACTAAAGAGTGAACCCAATCTAGTCATTCTGGACAAACATATTTTGCTATTTATCACTTAGTTATCGCTTCACTAAACATTCTGGACATTTCTCTAAGTAAAATAGGTTTTCAAAACAAAATGTGGACCGGATAAAAGCATTACAAGGCTATAAAAGTTGAGAGGCACCTGCAAGTCTAACGTAAACTGAACGTACGCTAATTAATTTGTATTTTGAGCTGTTCAATTTTAAATCCATAAAAATGGCCATCAGGCTCCACTCTCTAAACCATAATAATAAATTAAAGTGTTCTTTGCAAATTTAATAAAAATGGAATCTGCCATTTGCAATTTAGAGGCTCAATTCAGTACTTTGTGCTAGCCAACTTGGCAGCAATTACAATTTTGAGTCTTCTTAAGGATACCTATTTTGCTGCAATCATCCTTCTCTCATGCAGTTCTGGCTGGTCTCCATGCTTCACCATGGGATGGTATTAGTCATTGCCTGGTGTTTGCCAGACACAGTGCTAGGAGTTCTGCTCAGAGAGTTCAATTTCGGCCTCATCAGAACAGTTAATTAATGTCCTTGTTTCTTTGGGTGCCCTTTTTGTTTACAAAAAACATTTTCTATTTAAATGCTTTGTTCGGCAAATTTCAAATAGAAAGTTTGATACCCTTGTCCTGATCAATGATCTGACACAATTGCTGCCAAGTTATGCACAGGTACAATCTTTTCTAAACAATATCCAGACAAATCAGTTTTCCACAGGTGAATTGCAAAAAAAAACTAGAAACTAGAAACATTATGTGCCTGTCCCCAGCAAAGGGTCTAAATAGAGGTCTAATCAAGTTTTTTAAATAAAATTTGCAATATAAAACAAAATGTCATTGTGGCTTACTAAGTGTAAATTGATGGACAAATATACATTTATTAAACTTTTTGTGTATGTGCACATATTATTTCCAGGCCCATCCACTACAGTAATGAGGGTGGGAATCTGACTGGAAAACAGTTTTTCGGAAACAGAGACCCATTCAGTGCTTAGACATCCTTCCAAGAAGCCCCCTGGGAGCTCCACTAAGAGAGAAGAAGAAAATGTAGAAAGGGGGGAAGAGATAGACACAGGAAGTCATTACAATCTGCAAAGAGATTGGTTTGACCTCATCGTCCACTCCTGCAGTACCATGCCCAAAGCCTGACTGGACGCAACAGATGTTAGTGTAGGTGGAGTCAAGGGAAATGACAAAGGGGAGCTGAGATGACAGCTGTACATTGTTTGTCCACGCCAGCCATTGTATGGAATGAAAAGAAGAAAGAAGGGGGAGGGAGAAAGGAAGAGGGAATTGTTGATTGCTGGTGTTTGTAACTGCATTTTGTGCAGCGTTTGGCAGAAATGCCAATAATGTGATTGAACTAATGACAAAATAAGAAGAGAGAGAAGAGAAGGAACTCAGAAAAAGAGCAAGGGAAGAAAGCAGAAGAAGCCAGCCAGGCCTTGTGCGCAATTACTGATTGCTCTCTGGCCACAAGCATCCTCGAGAATAATGGGATCTGAGACACTTAAAACATATTGGAAAATCTTCAATCTATTGCCTTTTGATAATGGACGGTCAAAACAGTTTCGGGTTTTCATTTTCTACTATACTTTTAAAGCTATTTAACCCAGTCAGCTTAAATTCCATTGTAGGCAGGAAGGTTGACGCAGCTCCATGTTTAGTGGTTATTAATTATAGATGGTTCAGATTTGATTATTTGTTGCCAGTTACGCATTTAAAGGGTAATAGCCCATAGAGACTGGATTACATTTAACACTCTAAACTATATGCAGTGCTATTTTCACAGGTTTACTTCTTGTGATTTTAGCTTATTTTATTATTTTATTATTAAACAAAAGTCAACATGCTTTAAATTGACGTGTATTAGTCCAGGGAAATTGGGTTTAAAGTATCTATTCTGCTGGCTGGATGCTGTAGAAGGAGATTAATGCTAGAATGTTCAAAACTGATGAGAACGAAGACGTAAGCAGGATTAACACAGAGAGACAGAGACAGATGGGCGAGTGAGGGCAAGCATCCTGGATGGTGGACAGCCAGGGCTGACAACTTGATATAGGACACAGAAAGAAAACTGCTAGGTCAGGCAAGAAACCCCAAAGGCGAAGAGAAAATTCATGACATTCACATCACATCAGCAATATCAATTTACCGAAAAACAGAAAGCAGGGCATATGGGGAGACAGGGCAAGAAAGCAGAGGAGGAGAATGTGAGGGAGTGATAATACTGCTATTGATGCTGGTAGAAACCCAAGTATAGAAACATCTTTTCCAAATGGCTCCCTGCTAGAGCCAAGGGAGGGTGGAAAAGCCAGCATGGCTCGTCTTGATGCAGCAGAAGTATGGAGAGATTTAGAATGACACAGCCAGGCTTCTCCCAAGGGGTAAAAGAGGGAAAAAGTGACGAGACTTGTTCCAAAATCAGCTGCGGAGACACAAGTTTTTACCAATGCTGACCAACAGCACACAATTATAAATTACAAATGCCAGTAGTTTTAATAGCCTGGAGGCTTAGTCAGTACATGTCTTTTATGGAATTAACAAACTCAAATCGATTGCATTGAAAAATAATTTTTTATTTTATTTAGTTAATGATACATTCAGTATTCTGAAAAGAAAGTCTAGACAAACGTGCGGAAAACTCACTAAACAAAGTCACACAATGACGTGCATACAAAGTACAAACACATAGATGTTAACAGGTCGTGTGTTCAGTCCGATCTCTAATAAAGCTGCAGTAATCAATATTTGTTTTAATTTTTTTAACTTTCAGCAAAAGGTCAGCTGTGTAAGACAAAACGAGTCACTTTGGAGTCAGTTTGCCCCAGTCTTTTATCGTCTTTTAGCTCACTGTTTTTTTTCACTGTCATCAATCTCATTAGACTCGGTCAGGTGCAGTGGTGTTCAGCAGCAAATGTCCATGAACACCCCTGTACACCAGGCATCAACAGACAAATAATGCACCAGCTTGTGAAGCAAGAAATGCATTAAGCACTGAACAAAATCTCCCAGCTCATTGGTGGAGATGTAAATAGTGTTGAACAGAGAGTTAGTATTCGGCTTGATCCATGTGGACATAATCACATAATTATCCAATCAAATGGTAATGTTGCGCAGCAAAAAACACCAAGCTAATGTCCTGCATGCAATCAATGGCTCAAATACAGCATAAGCTGCTAGAAAGGTATTTCATACTGAATATAACTTTGTCCTCAAGATCATCCTTATTTAATCTGGTAGAATAATAAAAGAAGATCATATAACCTGACACCCTCCCATCTCTGATAGATGGGAGGGTGTCAGGTTATATGATCTCCCCATAAATGAGGACACTAAACTCCAAATATGCATTCGAGAACTGATGGATAGATTCAACAGGAGTTTAAGATACCCTGCCACTTAACTCTGTGTGTCAAGTAACGATCACTTTAATAACAGACATCTGCTACTGATGCCTGATGAAAAAATTAAAACACAATAAGGCTGGGTGGTTATCAGTTTTTTAAATTTAGATTCAGATATGAACACTGACTTGCTGTACTCATTCCTCCTGTCAATGCAGAGCCTCAAAAAGATTTCCTAAAGCCCTTTGGAAGTGATGATGGCCAACATCCACAGTGTATTTTGTCTACAGTCCCCTCCAAGAACACTGGAACAGCAAAACTAATTCACTTGTTATTACTGTACACTGAAAACATTCACGTTTAAAGATCAAAACCTGATATTTGATGCTTTTAAACTTAGATGTGTTAACTATCTTAGAATATAGTCACATCTTCAGTGTAATTAACTTTACTGCTATAACACTGTTTTGGAGGGGACGGTATATTTGACTCTATTCAAATGTGTCTCTACAGCTTACATGAGGCTTAAATTGTCCGAGTTTGTTAAATCAAGTGGACATCTTCCAAAATCATTACTGTGTAAAATGTCAGGACAGAGTTTCCCTGTTGAATTACAGTGAAATTAAAGAGAAAAAACAAAAGAGAAAAAATTATTAAAGAGATGCAACTTTGGACACTTTCCACTTTATGTGACTAATCTAGTAGGCTGAAGCCTAACTTTAAAATATTTTTTATACTGATGGAGCACTTACAGTTGGATGCAAAAATTGGCATGCCCTTATTTTGAAATGGCAAAAAGATAAAGATTTTTTTCATTAACATAATATTTTTTGCAAGATCAGCCAGTAAAAATGTTCCTTTATAAGAAATTAGTTAATTTGTAATTAACTTATGCAAACATTTGCACTGATATAATTTTCAGTATTTTACAATAACTTTTACTTTACACACTGACCATTTTTGTTACTTCTGATAATGAAAGCTCATAAGGCTGGATGCGCCTTATAATTTTGATAAGTTTAAGTTTGAAACCCCTTTATACGCCATTTCAATGTAAAGGGATGCAAACTTTTATACCCAGCTCTACATAGGAAGCATCATGGATGATCATGGATGTTTACAGGAAGCGAAACCTGTTTCAGTCTTCATAGGGGCAATTTACTATTACTTATATATCCAGGTGAGTTTGTCCTTTAGATCTGATGTTTTGAGGATTTTTATGTTAAACCATTTATCATATTTACCCAATAATATCTTTCCATCTATCACTTATTGCTTAACTGTTTCCAAAATACCTCCCCAGTCAGCTGTCAGCAGTTTTGAAAGTTTTAGCTGCAAATAAGAGGCAGGGACTCACCACAGCTTGAGTCAACTTACTGCTCACATGTCTTTCTTGCACTTTATTGCCCACTTTATTGAACCATTATGCCTCTGCCCCAAAAACAATATAAAACCAGAGCGAGAGAAACTGCAGTTTTCCTGATTTATTCTCCTCCCCTGTATTTTTCTGTCTCTCACTCTCACCGTCAAATGCTGTCTGACGCTGCCCCCTCATAACAGTCAGGTGTTCAGTTCTGCCCGAGTGTATTGCAGGGCAACGATAGCACATGGACAACATTAAAAATTTACAGCTACATCTTATTCCCCTCTCCAGTTGTCGGCTCTTCAATAGTCTGGACAAACAACCCACAAGCACACCCAAACACACCCAAACACACCCAAACACACACACACACACACACACACACACACACACACACACACACACACACACACACACACAGAGGAAGGAAAGGTTAACTTTAAGCAAAAATATACAACATACACTCACTTCTGAGGTAACCGATACTTACATTCAGAGATAGTAGGTCAGGTCTCATTATTTAGTTTTATTTTTGAAAAATCCTTAAAAACTGTTTTGTTGTGATTATTTTTTTAAAATATGAAATTTTCAAAAGAAAGCAAAGATGTTAATATCACATTTGCATTACCCTTTTCTATTAACACTGGCTTTACGTAAGAAACATCATACAAGCATCTGGTTTACTGTGAACTACAGCTATTGTGTGAGAAACAAGTTTGAGGTGCAAAATTAAATAGTCTGCATTAAAGTTTACCTGAACAATCTGCCGACAGATGTGAGGTCACTAGTGCTTTGCATGACAGCTCTGCCGTCGAATGGCCAACTAGTGTGAGAGGTAGGGAAAATATAAGACTCCAGATATGTGGCATTAAGGTTATTTAAAGACAGAATCCAACAGCATTGTGTATAGTGATAAGCAAATGAACATGACAGCGCTTAAAGAAAAAGAATAATTAACCATAATCAAAACATGTCTGTGCACTACTGATAATGCTTTAAGCTACTTTTCGATAATTATACACAGACCAACCACAGACTTTAAACAGGAAGACGACCAAGTAAAATCTGTATTCACTCAATCACACGAACATACATTTAACCATGCTGACACCCCCCATCCCACACACACACACACATACACACTCCCAAGCCTGCATCTCCAGCCACGCCTGTGTATCCACATCTCGGGGTGCCATTGTGCACGGCCACTCAAGCAGGTAATTCACTGACAATGAATAAAATGAGATGTAATTATTTTCAAGCAGTCACTTGTTGAGCAAGGCTGAATGGGGCTGAGAAACATGTGTTGCTCCCGGACTCCATTATGGTTGTGCCGCCGTGCGTTTTACAGTAGCCAGACAGAGGTTAACACTCCGCCATCAAATTGTGTGCCAGCATGTGAGTGAGTGTGTGAGTGTGTTGTCGATTGGCTGGGAGAGAGTGGGTGGCAGAGGAGCAGTTAGATGGGAGTGTGGTGGTGGAGTGATTGGAGGGAGGTGAAAAACAAGCCTCTGGCTATCATCACAGGAAATGGCCTGAGACATCCATTTCTCTGTCTCTCTGCCACACTCCCTCCTCTCGCCGTCTATCTCTCCCACTGTTGCTGCTGTCTTTCTTGTTCATTTAACCCTTTTTTTCTCATTGCCTCTTGAGCTTTCTCTCCCCCCTTTTCTCCTTCTCTAGCCTTCTTACCATTTCCTAAGATAGCTTTCTCCTTCACTTTCCATTTCTTTCTCCTTCCACATCTCTCTGCAGCTATTATCTGTTTTTGCTGCTCTTTTCACTCCATGTGGTTGCAATTCTTTTCCTGCATCTCGCCCTATAGACTTCAGAATTTCTACCTCCTTCCACATCTGTTTTAGTCTTCCTTCATGTATCTTCTCCCATTTTGTATGTTTCCTCACTTGTATTATCCACTATTTTCCCATTCTTTCCATCTCTGTATCTCTTTGCTCATTGTGTCACTCTGCTCTCTGCCGTGTACCCGAGCAGGTAGAGGACAAGCTGATAAGTCTCCGTGTGACACTTTCACTTGCTCTGTGATTCTATGTTACTTGAAACACACTTTTACTGTTATCTATGTATATATAGGTGGATCACACAATATCTATGTATTTATATATGGCTGCATTACAGCTGGAAGCGATATATTCACTACCTTTGAACTATGCAGACAAAGGCAGCTCTGCTTCACCCGCCACACCAAAGGAGCAATTCCAGACGATTTCATCCAGTCCTGCCTTGGCAATTTGCATCAATTTTCTCAGCCCCTCTCTCTTTTTTTTTCTATCTTCTTCTCTCTCTTGGCTTAGTGTCTTTCATCTCAAGGCATTGCTCATAATACCCACATACAGATCCCTTGTCGCAGAGACATGCGCAAGCACACACATCACGCTCCCATATCTCGTACTGACTTGGTTGGATAAGGTTGAGCAGGGCTGGAGTCAGATCGTTTAACATATTACAAGCTCCCAGGGGTTCCTGTTTATGCCCGCTCGCTCCGGAGCTGATGAGCGGGATTCCAGTAGCTGCTGTGCATTAAGTAGATCTCTGCAGGTCCAGAGGGGCCCCAACGACCTCTATGTGCAACAAATGATCATGGTGCACAAAACACTACGTAGGATTTTTCCCGATTTTTCTAGGCTGCAGACACATGCAGAGGATGTGGAGAGTGCAGAGCAGAGACATGCACGTGATGGGCGTTAAAAGGATGAACACTGAAGAAAAATCTACATAAAAAATAAAGTGAGACAGTGGTGCAGCATTTAGCACCTTCCTCTCACAAGAAGAAGGTTTGGATTCAAAACTTGGGCCTTTCTGCAGTTTGCATGTTTTTAGCCCTAGCATTTAACGTGTAGCATATGCTGACTGGAATCCATGACTAGTTCATTTGTAATTGGTTTCAGAGGCATCCTGCTGTTAATCAAAGTGTGACAATGAGCTTTTTAGTGGCATTATATGGAGAATCAAGTCCCAAAGATTTATTCATGCATATACACTATATAGTATATTAAAAGACAATATTATGTCTTGACATTAAAAACTTTCGCTTGAAGCTGAGTTTGTATGTGCATGAGAAAGACTGAGACTTTCTTAGCAATGGAAAGTTTTTTAGAGACATGAAACATCTCAGTAAATTAATTTGTGTGTGTTTTTGAAATTGTACTTTATATGAACTGGTATATGAAGTTCTGTATTTTACATCTTTTTCTATTTCTGTGACTTTATTATAAAATCCATGGAGGCACACTGTGCTGTAAGTCTTTTATGCCAGCCTACACAGGGATAGACAGTATAGATATGTGCAAACACACATATACATGCACAAACTGAACTCTGTCACTGTAGACCAACCTTGTTACAGTAACGAGTGAAATTACTTGCCACACTCAAGTCAGCAGTGCATTCACATGCTCCTCAGTACAACAAGGCCTCTATGCTGCTGTGCCTGTTGGGAAAAGGGGTTAAAAATCTTTCCAAAGGGCACCGGCTGAGACAACAGAGGCCCGTGTTCTCCTGCTGCTGCTGGTGGTGGGGAGCACAGGGGCTGCTGATGGAGAAGAGTTTCAGATTTCAAAAGGTTTTTTTCCCCGACTTCTACTCAACTGGATCAGGGCAAATACAAACAGAACACAAGGGTGCGTGTGTGTGCGTGTGTGTGTGTGTGTTTTGTTCATATTCAGCTTGCCATTGGAGAGTTGCATGCGCTGTTCTCACCACCACCTGACACTACCAGTGTCTGTATGAAAGCAAAGCACAAATCTGTGTGTGAACACATATGCTACTGTGTACAGAGTATGAAAATGTGTATATGGGAGTGGATAAAGTCACACGGAGCTGTTGTGTCACACAGTCATAGACCCAATTCGTCCCATACGGACATTGTTATCTACAATAGCAGCCCAGTGCATCCATCACGAGGTAAAGCCGAGCACAGTCAGGGGATACCACCCTAGGGAGAGACGGAGGGAGTACTTAAGTTCAGGACCAGGAAGTGCTTCGATGAAAGCAGCCTTGGGATACAGTGTCTCCACCCCCCCTCCTCTGTTTTACTTTCCCTGCCAACCTAAACACATCTGCCTCAGCCTGATCACCTTCCTCACTCCCACACACCTACAGTTCAAGTATCTACCCAATACCACCTTCAAGGTATTTGGAAATACCAGAACAATGTCATGCAATGACAAATAACAATTGGATGTTAAAAGCCTGTAAAGCCTGATCCTAGTGAGATATAATGTGGAATACAGAGAAAAGATGCAACTAGGCTAAATATGTTTATGGGTGAAAATAACTAACATCATTTTTTGTCTATTTTTTAAAATGAAGGAGCAGCAAGCTGTGACTACTGAAACTCATGTGCCAGATTATGATTTACTATGCTAATGTAGAGAGGACAAGCTGGGGATACAGCACCACATAGGATTAAAAAACCCCACTGCAGCTTCAGCTATAAATGATCAGATGTTTGAGATTCATCCCTCCATCCATCAATTTTCTTAACCACTTATCCTGTTCAGGGTCGCAGGGGGCTGGGGCTTATTGCAGTTGTCTTCGGGAGAGCGTACAGCTCTGGACAGGTCTCCAGTCTACCTCAGGGCCAACCCAGAGAGACACGCACAGACAGACAACCATTCACACCTGTGGAGTATTTAATGTTACCAGTTAACCTAACACGCATGTCATTGAACTTTGGGAGGAAACCATGCAAGCACAGGGAGAACATGCAAACTCCATAAACGAAGGTCACAGGATTTGAACATATGACCTTCTAGGTGCGAAGCGGCAACGCTGAGCACCGCACTGCAAATATTTGGCATTTAAGATGAATTGTGATTTACTTCATTCTGCTGCTATTTTTCTTATTTTTTGTATGATTTGCCTTTGCAGTCTTCTTTGTACTGGAATAACAGAAGTAAACTAGTATTGGGTTTTATTTGATGTGTTGGCTGGATATTTAGAAGATACAGCTATGCTAATAGCACTGCAATGCTCTACGAAGGCAAAATTCTGTATTTCCATTTAGGACTAATATGCAAATATTAGAAGCTGCTACAGTATGTTGAAATAAATGATTAGAATATTTCAGAAGACAGTGTACAGTGACTAATCAGTACTAACCAGTGTTTGTTGAGAATGTTTTTAGTTACTTTAGGTCATTGGTCATCACCAGCTGTGGCACTAGATTGTTCTTTGTCCTTTATTAATTAATTTAGTTTATTATTCTGCCTGTAATTCAGTAAGTCTACTACCACAGGGTCCTGTTTACGATTCGTCTGACTGTGTAGTAGTTTTACATTTTAAGTGTTTGTATTAGGCATATGGTTCTTGAAATGGACTTTCAGTCTAGCAGTGCCTTGCAAACCTTTCTTCAAGTGCTCCACATAAACCCGTCCAATCATAAATATGACTTCCAGTATAACCGTTGTTTTGACTGAAAACACTGTTTCCAAAGTACGGTCTTTCGTTTTTTTTCATTTTAGAAATCAAGCAGCATCCAGATACCTTGTGCTGTGTCAAGATAGAAGATAACACACATTATAAATGCAATTGGTTATATGTTACAAAATGGAAAAGTGAGAACATATGGCAAATGAAAAACACTATTTCGTATTTGCCAGCAGGTGTTGGCGCGGCTCCCATGCTTTACTTTCCTCTAAAGGTCACGCTTCTGCATTTAAGCCTACCACATTTAATGTTGTTCATATGTGCTCAACATAGAATTATAATATATCAAGCAGAATTTGAAAGCAGCATAATTACTGAAGCTGTGCTGCCCAGCCCTCTCAGGGTCTTAGTGGTAGGGTTGTTATACAGCTGGTTGTGTTTTCTTTGTGCAGCCAGGCCTCGCGATCACATTACTGCACACATGCTGATGAAGCAGCTCCTGCAGCCCTGCTCCGCCCCTCCACCCCAGCCTCGTCCCAGCCTTTTTCAGAGAGCCACCCAACAATTGAGTGAAACACATTACTATTTCAATTTAAGTAATGCCACATTACAGTTTCCAATCACAGAAATATGTCGTTACTTTTGTTATCACCACTTCTAAATATAATATTAAAGTCGAATTATCCAGGAAATACATCCCACCCACCCCCCATTCGCCCTGATTAATTTTCATAGGATTAGTCATCGTCCCCTCGCACAATGCACTGAGCTCAGACGAGAAATGGTAAAAAAGTTGGCTTTGCCTGGAGGGAACATTCGCTCAACTTTGATTTTATCAAAGAGCAAGAGAGGAAGAGAAATTAATTTGAGTCCCAACTTTATAGGATAAGAGGATGCAACTGACAATTTTACAGCTAGGTAATTTAGTGGTTTAAAAACTACTTTTCCAAGGGAGTAAAAAGCGAGCATATTAAGCTTTTTGAAAGGAGTCCAAGTAATTGTGAGTTACATTACCTGGCGTATTAATCATATTCTTTTTTTGGCAGCTGCTTGCACTTTACAGCGAAAATTGGTAATAACTCAACTGTCATTCTTGTCAGTGAACATGCAGAGTTGGCAACTAGTGTCGTTGCAAAATGTTAACTTTGATGATTATTTTCTTCTGACCCTATCCCCGATTAAAAAACAGTTCTCCCAGTATCTTAAAAAAAACCCACAAGAGTTATTAAATCACCAGTATGCTCATATTTTACACATTTCTTTGTGCAACATGTGAAGATAAACATGTTGTGAGATTGAACTTGCTTTGTGTTAAATCCTGAACCGTGTTTTCTAGAGATAACAATCAATTACATCTTTGGTTTGCAAAGAGAAAGAAAGCTCTTGTATCACCACACAGACATTGTTCTGCCTTTGGTGCTATATAATATATTTGACAGAGTAAGGCTGATTTCAAATGTATATTTTGGAAAATGTATAAATTACACTACTTTCTCCTTCTTATCAACCCTTCTCCCTAGAGCCTTTACAGCATATTTGTTTGCTTCTCTGTGGAGTAGCACATGGGGAAGAGGCCTTTAACTGTACAAAAACATTATCAACTTGACCTTTCAACAGATAAAGACAGTGGCAGTAGAAAGGACAAGGAAGCCGCTAGCTTTGTACGGGAACTGTATCTCCAGTAGTGCCCTCTAATGCACCACATCGAAGTAAAAGCCAAATCATCAGTAACAATGTTTATTTTTCCTCCCAGCAGAACAGACCTTCAGTGATGGTTTTGGATATGACACGGTGCGGTTCTGACCTGGCCTTTCTTTCCGTTTTCTTCGCCCTGACTCCACCTCACCCAGGAGCTGGAGGGGAGCTTGTAAAGTCAGCAGCCATATGTTGTGTTATAAAAATAATCCAGGTTTTACTGGGATTGCCATGAGAAGGTGGGTTCGGGGGGTTGGGGTGTGGGTTAAGTGGTTGCACAGCACAATTCATCTCTCTTACCAGAAAGGGCTGCACTGTTACTGTACTGACCCCCAAAAACACACACACATACGCACACACTGGCAGACAGAGGAGGCATTGCGCATAGCAGTGGCGATTTCTTGGCGATAGAGCACAAAGGTAGGAGTGTTGAATATGTATGTGTGTTAGACCATGTGCATATGAGGAGGCAGTATATGTGAATCAGCATGTGGGGGTATTAACAACATACTGGCATTTAAACTGCTCCTGTATCAATGGGTCTTAAGTCTCTAGCCTGTGCCCACAGTCTGTCTTCTAATGGTACCAGTTCACTCACTTACCCAGCAGGATGGAAACACTCCACTGTCTTTTCAGTGTGCCAGGAATGCTAAACATTACTAAACGATCCTATGAAGTTCCATATAAATGCCACATGTGCCCGTAAACACCAAATTTTTCCTCACGCAGGAGCGTTTGATAGAGATTTCCAGGAAGTCGACAACTCATATTTGCAACAAAGAAGCAGATATGTCAGGGTGCTCAGGGAACATCTTAGTCAAGGTGCCTTGGGCTAAAGGTCATCGAATAAATGTGTCTGTGCAAGTTTAAACACCGTCCAAGGCTTTTTCCGGGCGATACAATCACAGCCGTGCACAACCAGGCCCTCACACAGCACTTGGCTTGAAGGACAAAA
The DNA here is from genome assembly GCF_033026475.1 of Channa argus. Classification (NCBI taxonomy): domain Eukaryota; kingdom Metazoa; phylum Chordata; class Actinopteri; order Anabantiformes; family Channidae; genus Channa; species Channa argus. The sequence continues at coordinate 22,675,764 of NC_090207.1, forward strand.
AGGCTCTAGAAGAAATTGATAGATTAGAAAAGGCCACGGTCCGTCATTTGTCTTTTGTTTTCCTTATCAGAGGCCTTCAGTGTTACTGTGTTGCCGGGGACAACATTATAAAGCATGAAAGATTGCCTAGCTTATAGGCATTTATGGCGAGTGTAAGTATTTCAACTGTTTTTCACGGTTGAGCGAGTTGCCCTTTAGGATTGCAAAGATGCCTCAGAAAGGCATTGTTACGCCCAGGCTCCAGAGAATGCAAGATATGGTGTAGGGCGGGGGGCTTTGGCAGACAGAGGAAGCTCAGAGTCTGTCCATCATTGTCCAGATGTCTGAGAGGCCACTCAAGGCTGCGGAGGTGGCAACTGTCCCCAGTGGGATGGGCGAGGGTGTCGGAGGCATTAGCATCTGTCTCCAGAATTTGAACACCATCAGCCCTTCATATCTGTCTCCTCCCTAACAAGATGAGCCTGTAAAATTAGCCTGCTGAAATGGGTAGTTGTTACAGTGACAGAGGGAGCGCAGTGACAGGGATATTTGTCAAGAATTGGATTAAAGCAGATGGCTTTCTGAAACCTCAAACCAGTGAGATTAGATTTTCACCATTGAACACTGATTGAAGGATGATTGCATTAGATGACACTAGGGTGGAAAAATACACACAAAAACAAGCTTGATTTGAGCAATGTGGCAGGACTGAAATCCTTTCTGCCACATTGCAAGCACACAGGTTTCTGTTTCGGTTGTCTTCATTGATCAAGAATATACAGCAGGAGTGTATGTGTTGCATTTTAATTCTTCCAGATGTTATGTGTTGTTTTAGCAATGCTAATTATATTGTTCTAGGATGGTGATGTCAGGCTGTTGGACCGTGGACCATTTGGTCCCAGGCTTAAATATCTGAATGGATGGATTGTGATGAAGCTTTCTACAGGTCAAACAAATTCTAGTTTTTTTAGTTATGAATTTTTTTTTTTATAGTTTTTTTTTCTGTTCTGGCTTTAGTACAACCTTTAGTGAAATATCACAACTGCAACTGATTGCAACGCTCTTTGCACCTACTACAATGCATAGCTAAGTTCTCAGTTATGCAGTGAAAAATTGTCTGTATGGACAGACTTTTTTTTACGGACATTTGTGGTTCCTAGATGATTTAGTTTTTTTCTGATCTTTCTTCGTGTGCCAACATGAGGCTGTAGGATACTAGCTTCAGCATGCAGCTCATCAGTACAGTTTTGTGTGGTATACATTGTTTGAGGACATAAATTAATCAATATCAATTTCATTAAAGAAAAAAGATTTTTCCAGAGATTTTATATTTGTTTGTTTGTTTGTTTGATTTGTGAAGTGTTGTGTTTGGGGTTTTTTACTCTCAATATTGTGTATTTTTAATATACTTCATGTCGTCCAGAGTGAGCATATTACATGCTCACAAACCTGCATATATTTAGAAATCAGGAATAGTTTTTTGAACAGCTTCAGTCTTAAATGTGATCATGCATTCAATGGGATATCCAGCTCTGAAACACATCCGCGCTGCTGAAGTTGTTACAGCTTTCTGTATTCAACATTTGCATCAGCTTTTTCCAGGCAAACAAGTGCACGCGAATGATGTGCATTCATAGTCAATCACTAACAAGCCCGAGGCAGAAAATGGCCTTTCAAAATATTGCTCCTTTTTGTTAAACCAAGGATTGTTTCTATTCAGACACTGGCCAAACTTTTGGCATCTGAAATAAGAGTATCAAACTGCAGGCATAAGAGCCTATTTCCATGTATCCTGCAAAAGAACAGAAGAGTGTGGGAGTTAAGCTGCCCGTGTGTAATTTCTCCTATTGTTCACCAGTGTGTTTGCATATGCACAGCTGCAGAGAGAAGATTCATCAGGCAGACTTTGCAGCAAGAGGCGAGATGGAGCTGAAAGGAAGTGAGGGCACTCGCTTGCTGTTTATTATAGTAAGTTAGTTAGCAGCCAGGGGCGTAACAGAAGATACAGAGGAAAGATACAGAGTTCCCAGGGGCCCCAACTATGCTTCCCTCAGCATTTTTCCCCCTCTGCACTGACAGGCAGCACACTCTCACTCAGGGACTGAAGAAATCCCACTTTTAGAGCTTACATTGGAATTTAATAAGCCCCTGAAACTATTCTCTTTACATAAGACAGTAAATTAGCATGATCTTATCCCATCAAGAGAGAAAGAACGGCAGTAAGGCAATCTAGACAGATACCCAAATTAAGCAGAGATCACTGAGATCAGAAAACACTGATTTATAGGCTTGGCGACTGTGAAATTAAGTGAAAAAAAAAACCCAGGGCTGAAGCAGTGGTTTATCTCTGTCATCTAGCTGATCCATCACCCCGACTTTTAGGAAAATGAAGTTCCTTTCTACTGTGGAAAAAAGCATACTCTAAACTGAACTACCTTACTTTAATGAAAGCCGGCCCCTATTTATTCCTTTCTCGCCAAACACCACAATTTAAACTGCAGGTCAGATCAAAAGCGATCGAGCATGTTTATGAAGCTGTAAGGAAAAGCAATTCTTAGTCTGAGTCTTTTTCCTCCCTAAAAATGCACTGATTAAAAGCTCACTTGTCGCTTCCTTTCTCCCTTTAATGAATGTACAAGTTGAATAAAATGATGTTCTGTTGAGCTGTAATTTCCTTCTTCCATCAGGGGAAGGAGGGAGTGACTCATCATATGGGACATGCTTTAATACACTCATCTCAATAGATATTAACCACCAGGCGATTGCAAAGGCAATGAAACATTCGGGCCATTCATTTCAGATGAAGACAGGAGATTTCTCCACTTCGTTCCACAAATGTTTACCCATGAAATTGCAATGAGATGAAATGTGACAGATCAGCAGCAGCTTGAAAGCGGTTTTCTGTCAAAAAGCTAACGTCGCGGAAAGACCTTTTGATTGATTATGACAACTCTGGTCCTCTGCCGGTTAGAAACAAAATGCCACTGTTAGGTGTTAAAGCCATTCATTACTTTTAATTCCAGTCTCTTCCTAATTCTGTTATAAGGTCACTTCTGTCCACTTTAATTGGAATGATGTCTATCAAGTAGACATATCTATTAGAGACTCTTCGAGTATGTGGACAGTAATGATTTTATTAAAGATGTAACAGGCTCATTTTATGCCTTGCATCTTTAGACACATGCTGACAAATCTGATGTTCACCTGATGTTGAAAAAGCTGTGGGTTTTTTTGAGCTATAAAAAAACTTCAGCTGACAATGGTAAATGAGGTAATTGCTCAGAATAACCCAACTCTAACTATTCCCCCCGTATAAATCTCACCCAAAGTAAACGCAAAGTCTCGCTGTGATGGAAAAATCCAAACAGAGCGAACCGAGAAGAGCGAGGCAAAGAGAGAAGCGGCTCACGGGAGGTGACCTGTGCTCTGCCTCGTAATGAGACTTTAGCCCACTTTCTCACCGCCTGGCCTGCTTTCTACATTTGCCAGACATGTTCTAAATAATATTTCTGTTGCTGCTTGTCACTCATTCAACCTTGGTACCGCCAGTTCTGAGACATGTGAGGTCTGTTAGTAGAGAATAACAAATGATTTGGCATTTTGACTCCACTAGTTGAGGATAAACTACATAAAGAAGGGATATTTTTGTCCAGCCTTAAAGCTGAAGCTGTTTTGAGCTTAGTACCCATCAATAATAGCAAAAATCTCTTTCTCTGTTGTTGCCAGAGAAGATTGACCTGAATTGTGAATCACTAGAGTTAATCCCTCCTACGTTTACTATATGAAGAGTTGGATTTCCTGAGCTGTCCCAGAAGCTAACAGTGTGGATTAAGCTGCATTCTGCATCAGGTTGATGTTTTCTTGCAAACTGTAAAGGTTTGGAGTCAGTCTTGTTTTGAAATTTAATTGTAACATGTATCTGAAAAATTCAGGCGGCAGATGAAAAGAAGCAAAAGTATATTATGGACACAAATTAAGTGAAGCATGAAATCTAAAGGGTGCAAAATGGAAGCTTAAATAGAAACTATAAAGTGTGATGACACAAATTAAATTGCAAAGAAAGTGAGAACAAGATAAAGTCGCAATTATTCTCACCAGCCTATATTGCAGAACAAATTCCAAGGTGTTTGAAGGGTGCGCGTGTTGTAGTGAGACACACACATGCAAGAGGTTACAGTTGACAGGGTGACTGACTTATAGTCCAATAGATGTTTTAGTCTGCTGAGAGCAGTGCTGAAGAGTCTGACAGCAGCAGAGACAAAAAGACTTGTAGTAGCGCTCCGTCACAGACTTCATGTGGAGCAGGCTGTCACTGAAGCAGCTCCTTATCAGTTTGCCCCCGTGTCTCTCTGTCTGCTGCTGAGATGCTACTAGCCCAGCAGACCACTGCACGCAAGACGATTCATAGAAGAGTTTCAGGAGTGGGTGTTGCTGTCACCCTGAACCTGTTTGGTTCAGGTCATATGAACTTTATGTCTTTGTCCAGTAAGTGCAGTTCATACGGACTTGTATAACAGCTGTAAATCTAAAACCTTCTGTAGGGACCAAACAACTGGTCAGAGTCCACCTAAAAAGGAGGGTCATGGTTCTCTTTGGTGCATTTATAAGTAGTATGAAAGCAAATACATTTGAACATGATTTCATGTAGCAAAACTACTGCTAAACCCATCTGCTCTTCACGTACTGGTCAGGGAGTGATCACAAAGAAACTGATCAGTAAAACATATACAGTAACCATGGCAACATGGATGCACTTTTTGTTAAAACTGTGCTGTGCTTTGGCAGTCATTTTAAAAAGTATGTGATCCCTCAGTAATACTTCCTGCAATAATGCTTTTACAAAACATGTATTTTTAACATATTAGCAAGACATCTCAGGAGGCTCAGCAGTTCAATTCCCAGTTCCTCATGTCCACATGTCAAACAAGATTGAATCCAAAGTTAGGTGTGTGTGTGTGTGTATATGTGTGTGTGTGTGTGTGTGTGTGTGTGTGTGTGTGTATGTGTGTATGGGTGGATGAGAAGCGTCACTGTAAAGGGTTTTTCCATCAAGGTAGAAAAGCGCTGATCAGTGACCATTGACATCATATTGCTACCTGTTGGTTATTACTAATAACATCCAGCTGATTTCCTATATATAAATAAAAATAAATATCGGAATCAGTTCTGAGTGACACCAAAGGCCATAAAAGCATCACAGTGCTGCATAAACTGCTGTCAGTGACAATTTGATTTCCACAAAAGGGTTCTCGTGATGAAGGATGACAGTTGTCAAAATAGCCCAATAAGTTAATTACATGTCCTTGTAAACAAAACATCAGCATAAACATGAACAGGACCCAAGTTACAATGCTACAATTTAAAACTTCTTCCACTGTTCTATGCCAAATTATCCAAATCCCAGGTGTGAAACTGTCCTTACAAAACTTTCTACAGACTCAAATAGGGCTTATCTTCTTGTGGTTTCACAAGACAATGGTGCTGTTGATTTAGTCTAGTTTGCTGTGAGGTAAAACCCCAGAGTTGTGTTTTTTTAAACAATGTCTGCGTTACTGGTGTGATCAGGGGATTTTATTCCTGCAAAAATCCACCAGCAGCTACTTAGTTTTATTTCAAATGGAGTTGGAGGCTCCTGTTCTCCATCAATAATGCATCCAACAATGACTGAGTCATCAGAAATATTTGGAACGCTGCAGTTCTCTGTGCTGTAGCTCACATCGCATATGTAAAGGACTATTGTATCCAACACACTGAACTGTAGAGCCACAAACTATACAATCAATGCTTAGTGGAGTCTAGGAAATGTTGGCTGAAAAACATAATACATTTATCATGACTTTCCCAAAGAGGTCATACTATACTTTTTCATATTAGTTGTGGCCGACCAGTTCAAATTCTTAGTCTGTCTGCTCTGTCAACTGCTGCAAGAAACAATGGTTTTCAGTCAATTACCGGGATCAGCTCATCCACAAAGTACACCTTTACATTCACCCACTCACCCTCGGCTTCTGCTCCGCCCACCGGCTTCCACAAACTAGCCAATCAGAGCAGACTTGGGGTGAAGGGACCCTTAAAGAGACAGGGGCTAAAATGAACCATTTCATACAGAGGGAAGAAGAAGTACTGCATTAAGGCCCTTTCAAAGTAAAAAAATTGTAATTGTAAATCATCCAAAGCACTTCTCAAACCCAAAATAAACAGAGACTATGACCTGTTTGAAAAAATCTTTTGAAGCTGTTCTAAAGATAAGAGCAAATCTTCATCTTTTTATCCTCTTATATTAATTTCTCAGGAAATACATGCTACTGCAATGCTGTAATTACTTGCATATCCTTGTTATTGTTTATCAGATGCTGGGAAAAACTGTAAGCGAGAGCTCTGAGCTGCTGACTCGCTATCAGCCGCTGTCTCTCTTTGCCGCTCTGTCAGCCATTAGCCTATAATTTATGCTTTCAAACTCTCAAGGCCTTATGCTGAAAGCAATGGCGTTGCTGTATACAAGAAAGTTTTCCCTTTCAGCCTGTACATTGACTGATAAACAGAAATGATGACAAATTGAGTGCTCCTTTACACCCACTGCAGGTGTTTGAACAAAACAAATTCAAAAAGGGAGGTAAAAAGCTGCCATTGCAGTGGAGGTGTGAATTAAACTTCAGTGTGTATTGGCGTGAAACGTGATATGTTTTTAAAGTTCAAAGAAAGAGAGGAGCCATTGAACTATCCTTGAATGTGGTCTGGTGATAGACAGTTCAAACAGAAATTTCTGACCATCTAACAAAAGACTAAAGCCTGTGAATGAATATAATAGTGATATATGATCGAGAAGCAGAAAGTGAAGTTGCTACTTGGACGAATCTAAAGATTTCAAGCAGAGTAGAATGACTGCAATACTGTCAGATCAGCACCATGGATTTCTGAAGTAAGATCCAAATAGCTTTTGCAGGCCCGGGGCCATAAAACTGGCTCAGTGTATAAGAAATTGAGCAAGCGAAAAAGTAAAAACACCATATAAAGTAGTTCAGTACTGAAACTCCTATTTATTCCACCTCTGCTGCTGAATAGGCAGCAGAATTCATCAATAACAAATTGAACTTGAGGTCAGGCATGGAACTTCACACATGACTGCTTCTTTACGCATTACATCTGAACACTATTTCATCCAACCTTGAGTGCATATAGTCCCTCAATATTCATTTTCATTATAGCCTTTTTTTTATTTTTTGAAGTGGTTCTAACTGTGATAGACAGTGTAAAATACAATGGGAAGATCGACATCTACTTTTTGTATGAAAGTGCTTTCTCTTTATTTTAATTCCCAGAAGGCCATTTTGGCTGTGCTAAGCACAACTTTCTAACACCAAACCCACATTTTCTCAACGGTGTCTCTGATGTGGCCCGAGGCCGCGTTGCCTCTCCTTCTCCTCACCGAGCTGTTTTTAACACGCTGCAGAATGACAGTCCGACTCCAAATTAGTGACCTAAATCTAAACTCATTAACTCTGAAACCAAACAAATCTGTGCCAGAGCGCCTACAACCTGATGTGTGTTTCAGATTATGAGCATTATAATTCAGCCTTGTTTATTTGGTAATCTGTCTGTGTGTAACCATTTGGGCAACTGCCTTCAGTGTCTCCATCAGGCGCCGTGTAAATTCAGACGGAGCAGACAGTGCAGCATCAGACGGGGCTGAGAGGTGCTAGACACGCACTTACAGATGGCAGTAAGCAGTTACAGTGGTGAGTGTGTTCCTGCTGCAACAGACATTATGACTGATTCACAGTCGAAGATGTTTTGGCTTTTCCTTGGGGACATAGCCTATGTTAGTTCGAGTTTATTGATTTGTGCCGGGGTTAAAAGGAACCGAGATCTCTGCAGCTACATCAATACTTACACTGAGACAAAAATCCTTTGCAATATTTTCTGTGCTAATCCATAAAGATTATATTTTGGATATTGCCTTCTAATCTGCACACTTAATCTTTGCATCATAATCTCAAATCTTGCATGTTATTTCCTGGTTTTGTCTTCATTGACCAGGATTATTTCTTATTTAGTCTGTGTAAATCAAGTGATCAAAATCAGTAAACAGTCACTGCGTTTTGACTTTGTATTCGAACAGCCAGAATCTATTTGATTATTCTTGTAGTGTAAATCTACCTAAAATGAGTAGTTTGTATGAGCTTCGATGAAACATGCTGAGGAAGTAACTCCCAGCACGCACCAGGGCGACAGACTGGTCTCATTTTATGTGTTCTTGTTACTTGTTTCATGGTTTATTGTATTTGACACTACATTCCACAATAACTTGCATGTGTCCACAACTCTGTTGTAATTGTAGTGTAGTAAGTTTTATTAATGGGCACTTCACACATTAGGTTTTGTTGACAGGTCACTGGGAGTGCTATTCAGTCTGTGAAAACAGTTTTATAATGTTTTTTGTTGATATGTAGGAACAGGTCCAAAAATGACAGATTGTATTGAGATGCATTATGGGAAATGTAGGATTAAGTGTTTTATACATGGCTCCCCCTTTTATATGTATATATATATATATATATATATATATAGAGTAATATACAGTATACAGCATTAGGAATGTTGTGTACATGATTGGCGAGTGACTGCATGTATAACAGTGACATTGGTTCTAAAGTAGAGTGGACATTAACCTTAGAGATTCTCTGGCTTCTCCTCAGGCAGGACAATGAACTTGCTTTTGACTGCAAAATATGGTAATGATCAATACAATGTTAAGCTTTTATAATGGAAATGATGTATTAGAGTTCCTCTCCAGACATGTTAGTATTAAACAATGTAAAATGTGATTTTTTTCAACAATACAAAATCAATTACCTTGTAAAATTACATATAGTGCTCCCCTGGTGAAACACTTAGAATTTATGAATATGCAAATATCATTCATTTTTAAAGTTTAAGTGCTGGAAACAAGATTTGTCCTAAGTCACTGTAAAGTTCATTGTTGGTGGACATGGGAGGCTTCAAGAAAACATTTTGTGTTTTTCTTTTTTTTTTTTTACATGTAATGGTTCCTGATAGTTCTTCATCTAATGCATTTATCATTTATGTATCATCTGTCACGACTAAGCATTTATAATTTGGAAAGTAGCAATTCTTGTTTTAAGATAAATCATTAAATATTCATTATTAAAATGTTTATTTTTTTTATCAGATTACATATCTGTGCATTTTATAAAAATTAGATCATATTAAGGAGATGGTTTAGACCATACCTGTCTATTCAGACTATGGAGCCACTAGTTCATCAGCACTTTAGCAGGGCAGGAAGTGGAGGTATAACAAAGGTCTCTTTAACCACACGGCTATTCTGGCTTTGGCTGGGGGAGGTAGTTATAACCTGAATGTCCCGGGTCAGACCACAGGTTGGGAAGCGCTTTGCTTTAACATCTTCACTTCGCAAACAATGACACGGTCTTAATCAAGCAGTGTAATGTCTGTTGTGGGGCCCCTCGTCGGTGCCGGGGCCATTGGATGAAGTAGCTAATGGGGGGCGACCTGTTTGTGTGCCTTTTTTTGAAATCCTCCCTGGTCCCTGCTGTGATGCGTACTGCAGAAGCAGGCTGGGGGCGCACACACGCTGCAGCGCCACGCACCACACACACACACACACACACACACATATACATCATTACCAGTAGAGACTGGCACAGAGACGCAGCGCCCCACCACTCCGATATGTCTGCTTGAAGAGGACTGCTGAAACTTCTGTTCAGAGAAGCGGGTAGATCCGTCTAGCTCGTCCCAGATAGTGGATTACATTCACGCTTTCTTTTCTTTTTTTCCCCCCTTCTTTCCCCGTATTCTCCTCCTACGGTTTCGTGTTACAAATCCTTGGGAGGGAGTTGCGCGGAGAGCCAGTTCCTCTGTGTAGAAACTGAATGACAGGATCATATGGCTTCATTTGCCTCATAGTCCAAACATTTAAAAAACAGAGGAAACAAGAGGGCAGGAGAAGAGAGAGAGAAACGCGGGCGAATTCATCCGAAATTGATGAGGATGTGGAATAATTTATAACTCCAAAATTCAGAAACACAAACCGAGATAACGGAGAAAGAAGAGAGAGGGGTGAACAGGATACTGGATCTGTCGTCAGAGAGAGACGGAGAGGAATCATCCCCCCGATCACCGTAATAATAAGGTAAGTTTGGAGCCCTTATTTATCGTAATGGTGGCCACAGTGCTGCGAGGTAGCTGGATTAAAAGTAGAGGTGGAAAACATGCTGATCCGGAGTCTCCGGATCTCCAACTGTTGCCATGTAGCCCCCGTTTTTCCATGGGAATAAAACGCTTAGAGGTGCGAAGCGTCGTTCGAATAAGACATTTGGATGTTTGGGGCTCGGTGTGATGCAACTTTATCTCCATTTCGCGCAGAGTAAACACAGCGCACTGCGGTCAGGAGCAGCTGGAGGCGAATCAATTCCGGGGATTCACTGGGTTCTGTGCATCTACAGTACGCACTGCCCCCAAATCACCGTCCAGCAATAACACCAGTATCATCTGTAGTATATCTGTACTATATCACACACACTGGTTGTGCTGTGACGTGCAACCAGTCATCTTTTATCGTTTGCCTGTAATAAATATGGATTTCGTATGCGTGTTGCCCTGTTGTGAACTTTACGGCACCTTTCTTTGCTTGATAATGTTTTTGCATCTTCAATACCATTTTCCAGGGAGATTCCTACCTCACTTTGTGTCTGTCTGAGCAAAGTTTGTGATTTAAAGAGACTCGCACAGAAAAATCTTTCACTGGTTCATTGTTATAAAGCAGTTTTAAGTTTCACGGTAGCTCTCATCCACTTCCACTTCCCTGAAAGCATCGAGTCCCTCTGCTTTCCACTTGCTCAGCTGTAACTCCAAAAAAATTAAGCTCTTGTGGTGACAATAATCCACTGACTTGAGACAGTTCTTTGGAGTGCCTTTCCTCCTTATTCCCCTCCTGATTTACTTATTTATTTATTCGCCTTAATGAAGTAAGTATTAGTTTCAGCTGAATGATCATTGTAATTACTGAGGTGGAGGATGTGGGGGCAGATGTCCGCACTGGACAGTGAGCAAGGGGTTTTTGGAAAAAGGTGGTTTTAGAGGGAAGGGCAGTGGGGGAGGGGAATCTGCCTGTTCTTTCCCTTTTTTTAACAAGCTGGATGGTGCCATTGCCAGTTAACTAACAGACTGTGCTAACAGACAGTCAGGGTTGTGGGTGAAGTTTGTGGAGTCATGTTATTGCCATGTGAGCTGGAGGAGGGAGTGAGGGAGGATAACTTTATATGCATGTGCACTGGGATCCACTTTCTGCTGCAGTGTTTGTGCAGTTTTTACAAAATGTGTGTTACAGGGTTCATTTTTCATTTCATTTTCACGGTTTGCATGCAGACAGCTCGAAATATCTGCGTGTGTTTGCGTATGTCACCGTGTCATTTGAGAAGATTAATGAAAGCACTATACTGGCACAATTCAGTGTTAGTGCTGAGCCGCAAGTTGACATTTGCAATGCGGAGGGATGTAACTGAGGGTAATCCTGCGGAAATTAATTTTATTCACCTTTTAATTTGTGAATTCAAGTTCACAGACCTTTAAGAATACACAAAATCCTTGATATAAACACACAGTAGATTACACAAGACTGCGGCAGTTTACATGGAGAAATGTTTGAAAAACCAATTTGGTTGTTTGAAGGATTCATCGTGGCATCTGCATTATTCTTAGTCTGAAAAAAGGCTTGCAAATCCAGTGGCATCCAGTGCAGCTGCAACAAAGACACCCTCACACAGTGCAGCCCTCTGGCCCCAGATGTTAATGCCTCCATTGAGAGAGGCACAGGACTCCTGCAGACTCGATCTCTTCATTGTCGGACAGACAATGGACATCCTGACGGCCAGCCTCCTTCCCATCTTCCCTTACACAACCCTCATGCTCCTCACACACACACGTAATTAAACGTCACACAGTCAGAAAGACAAAGAACCACATGCATCATACGTGCAGTCAAAGCCACCACACTCTTACAGTCCTGTGCAGGTTCACAAAGCTCAGCAGTTTCAGCGGTTTCACTTTGACAGATGTGGACATTTTTTCTAAAACTTTTATTTACGAGCTCTCATGTCCCCCCCTGGGTACTATGTTGGATTTGTGTTACACGGTTATTTTAATAAAACATAAATCTGCCAGTTATCTTCTCCACTGTTTGAATAATCTTTTGTCTATAAGTGATGTGAGCCTAAAGAGAGATGGCTGTCATAGTTTCCTAGAGCCCAAGATGACATCAGATGCCTCATTTAAAATTCCTATCATATAAAACAAAAAAAGCTCCTTGTTACCTTTAAGAAGCCAGCACAAGCTAAACAGTGGTATTTTTAGTTTAAAGTGTCTCAAATGATGAATAAATGATCAAAAGAGTTGCGGATTAATTGTCTGATTACTTGGATCACTTTAGCTCTTGGTGTATGCGTGCACATATGTGACTGTGTGTCTTGACACTAAAGGGCCAACACTGCATCATCACCATTCCATCGTCGCTGCACCAGATGTCTCCTGTCTGCTCAGTGTGTGTGTTTGTATATGTGTGTTTGTGTGTGTTTAATTGTCATCACTGTGTCACATGCATCACGTCAATGCAACAGATCCTGTAGCCCACATGGTGAGCAGCTGAATGCACAGTGAACTCCTGTGAAAATGGGATAATTTCTGATTATGTAACTTAAATGATTCACATTCAGGAACACACGCGCACACAGACCACTGAGCCTCTATTCACGCCGGCTTTGGTGGATCTGAATTCGCTGACGATAATGTGTTATAGATTGCAGAAGGGGATTTTTTTTAAACCTTTTGCTGAGCAACAGTTGATGCACCAGTTTCGTATAGCAGGCTTATTTTCTAAACATCCTTGTCATCCCACTAACAATTTCATTCTTTCTCTAGCTGAATCTTTTTTGTTAGAAGAAAATGTGCGTCTTTTTTGTTGTTTTCGTTGTTTGTTTGGTTTTGTTTTTGTTTTGCTTTTTTCCCGTCGGTCTCTGTGTTAAGTTGACATCTCCGGCCTTGCGCGTCTGTGTTCTGCTGCACAACCAGAATCGCCTTGACTCCTTTAATGCTTCACAGTGTGTGTCTGTGTTTGAATATGTGTTTGTGTTGAGCAGAGATATGGTTCATGGCAGGCCAGATGCAAGGTCTGGAGAGCAGAAGCAGATGGGTTGAGTGTGTGTGTGCTGGAGGGGAACAGCAGGAGGCACGGCTGGGCTGGACAGGCTGATGTTTAGAGAAGAAGGAAGGGAAGAGGCTTGTTTACAAGAACATTGGGGTAAATGGCCTTTGGCAGGGTGCAGGGTCAAAGTGATATGAACCTTATGTTTCGATTTCTTCAGTTTGCATGAGCCTGTATTATTATTGCCATGGATGGTTGGTTAATTATCAAACACCCCTTGCACTTTAGAGATAAGGTAACATGGCTTCATTTGAGTTTGTTCAGGTTTCATCAAATTAAGATCAACATTCATTGGACCTTGGGGCTGTCTCTAATGTTTCATCTTGTCTTTCCTCCCTATGATATGCTTTTTTTTCTTTTTCTTGAAGAAGAGACATGCACCACTAGAACCCTCTACTTTGTGCCCTAAATCTGTAAATCAGTGAGCTGTAAATCAATCAGGGAGGAAATTTAAGAAGTGAACTAAACTGAACTGAAACCTAAGAACGGAGAAACAATGCGGGTTGCAGACAATGCAGTGTTGGTTACAACACATTCAAAATGTCCAGGGGACACTAAAAACAAGACAATTACACCACCAGCAAGTAAGTTGACCATCTGTCAGAAGTGTTGGAAATTAAGCTAATAATGTTTGCTTTAGCTTCTAACACAGATTGTGAGACTATGATAATATTATAGATGCTGGTGATGCAGCTAGCATTAACCTTGTGCTACTTCTCAGCATATTCATTAGTCTTTATTGTTCCCCGGGAAACCCATTGTGTATTACTAGTGTCCAAATTCTGTGTATAGTATGGAGAAGTTTGCATACAGTTTAATGTTTTGTTCTTAGGAAATATGTGTGCACCAAAGGACCCCATAAACACAATCAAAGGTTTAAATTCTTTAAAAATCCTTTTAATTTAAATTGAATTATTTTGAATAATAGACTTAATCTTCTATTTGTCTTATATAGAACTGTTACTCACAGCTATGGTGTATTTCATTGTATTTGTTATATTTGACTGGTATTTCTTTATGCTGCTTAGAAATTGTAAAACATAGTTCCCAATTTGTGTACAGTATTTTACTTACATGCTCCTTTTTTTGTCTTTAAAATATTTTCTTTTTTTTTCTGGTCTTGAGCCTTTGCAGCTCATTTGTTTACAGAAATGTTTCACGTGTCTCGAAGAAGATGTAGCTTTATAATTTATTGATGTTAAAGTGTCACAGAAGGTGTGATTAATACAGAACACGAACTGTGCACAAGCCGAAGCGTGCACACACACATTGAGCACACTGTACATGCTCCAGCCCCTCTCTCAGGGGCTTTAAGGCCTGCTGAGAAGTGTCAGTCAGGCACTGAGGATGCATCCAGAGGGTTTTGGCAGTGCTTGTGATTGCAGTTGTTCTGAGACAAGAAGCTTTTGCTCTTCTGCAACTTAGCCTTCCCTTTGAGCTCACTCGAACGCACAGTTTTTTTCCCCTTCTTCCTCTCTCTCATTTGTTTCGGCTCAGTTCGAGCGGCATAATGAGGTCATTTTTGCATGCAAAAGTGTAAGCTCTTACCACTTATATACTGTAGCTTAACTTTAATTGAACAGACGAGTGCATATTCAGCCCATTGTGAAAGAAAACTAAGCTACAATTGAGGAAAAAAGTATAATCCTTTTGATGGCTCTAATACTAATGGCAGCACCCTAAATGTCCCGGGAGCAGCCGTTATGGATCGTTCTCTCAATTCAGTTTAGTTAAATTAAATGAAGGCTTCTCAACATTATTGTCACAAATTAAGATTATTGCTATAAATGCAATATTGTCAGACTATAGAACACAAGGCTGTAATAAATATTTGTCATTCCCCATGAATGATGCAGGCCCCCTTTGGGGCAATCAATAAATAAATAAGCCTGGAGGGGGGAGAAGGGTTTCCAGGAAAGTCAGAGTGCTGGAAAATCCAATATGGTGCATAGTGACAATCCTGAAGGCAAAAACAGCAAAGGAAGATGCACCAGATCTCAACCATGTGCAATCTTAAAGTTTTTGTATCGAAGCTTTTCATTCTGACCCATCATTTCCGCTGTCTGGCTGATCAGTGTAACTGTAAAAACGTCACAATGCAGTGGTGAGAGGCATCACCCAAATTTAACTACTGTTGTCTGAAACAAATGTATGAACACAGAGCAATCTATAGCTCCCCAAGCATTAAATAAAGGTTTGAGCTTTCCTTCAGAACAACTCACTCTCCGTCTGATTGTGTAGAGCGACTGAGGCCTTTAGAAGAAGCTTGGTGGAGCTGCTGTGGGTGGCTCCAGTCCTCTGCATTATTTATGAGTGGTAGAGTGGAGGTGGAGGACTACCCTGACCTGCCTGTTTGTTACCAGCTGACCACTACTTGCCATCTGCTGCTGCGCTCCAGGCTCGTGCTCGCGTTCCATTTCTGCCTCTCTCTTACTGTCTCTTTCTGTGTTGGCTTGCTTTCTGGGTGTCTGTCAATAACTGGGTTTCCATCCAAGTTTTATGTAAAGCAGGATGTAGAAAGTTCGAAAGGTTAAATGGATTTTCTCACTTTAAATAGAACAGGGTTAACGATCTCATATAAAATGATGACAACACAGTATTTCAATTCATATTGACATAGAAAGGTGGACATTAGACTTTAAATCCTGAGGATTGTGGTGTGATTTGGTGCTGTATGCATTCTTACAAATAATTACAGGGTGACTTCTCTGGTTTTCAAAATGTATCCTATGGTTCTATTATGTATACAGGGCATGTATACAGTGTATATGTATGGTATTAAAGTTTTATCTGCTTTCCATATTTGAAAATGTCTGAAATCTCCGCAAGATGATGTCATATCTCTTCCTGCTCTTACTACAGAGGTTGTTGTGTTGGTATCATAGTCCTAATCTTAAATTATAACAATGAATTTGTAAATTAACAGCAACTGACAGCAATTGATAATTTAATAATTGGTTAAGGTAATTTTTCTTAAAAAAAGTTTGATATTGGTTGATTTGTGCTTCTTAATTTTTAAGATTTTACATTTGCTATCGATATAAAGTGACCACTCTTTAGGCTATTTGTCCTCTGACTCCAAATTCATGTTTAAAAGAGACACGAGAGTGCCATCGATCTGCTCATCTTGATCTTGGCATGAAAGCGAGCAAACTTAATTCCAAGAATATTGAATTATTGCTTTAATGAGTTGCAACTGCAGCAATGTCATTTTTATTGCTGGACTAATGAGATAGTATCTACAGTTATACAGCACTTTCCATTTATATATATATATATATATATGTATGAGGTCATAGTGGGTAGTACTGAGAGAGAGAGAGAGAGAGAGAGCGAGAGAGAGAACAAGTTATGTTCTAACTGATTCAGAGACATACCCAGACTGAGAAATCTTCACTATGTTTGATGATTGTCCAGTAATTTTCTCTTCAAATAGCAGCTGGACTCATTTCTCAGTTTTTATCCTATTTCCTGGGTCTGTCCGTGGGGAGCAATAGTAATAGGCCCGGCCAAAAACATTGTCAGCAGGCCAACTGGGTTTCGGGGGCACCATGTAAGGTATTTAGTATGTTTTCCGAGGCGTTCGACTCGCCTGTTCATCTGCTGCCTGTCATTCTGTTTGTTCCAACTCAGCAGATGTTTTCTGGCTCATTTTTGTCCACGCTGTGCTTTCTGTACATAGGACCAGTAGAAATGTCCTTTTTTTTGTTGCTGTTATTTTATTTTTTTGTGACATGACAACGCTTTTTGGATCCAGTGGAGGTTCCCATTGTTTTGTGGTGACATTGTTTTGTGCTATTTCTTGTGTATGTGTGCACTCTGCATAGAATTTATGCCAATGCTTATTCAGCGCTCTCTTCTTGCCTTTTTTTAAGGCATTGTCTCCTGGATAGTGTATGCAAATGTGTATGGGCTAGTAGCAAAACCTAACAGTAAAAAATACTAGCTTATGAACTACATATTTGAGACTGTGTGCAATAATGTGTGCCTGTGTGTATGTGAACAATAATGCTGATGAAATAGGCAACTGTGTGGAGGGGATGCAGAGGAAAGTGGGCCCTTACCCTCCTCTTCCTCCTGCTAACCAGAGCATGGTAGCTTTTTTTATGATAGCCTTTTTTTGGCATTGTTCTGGTCAGCTACAGCTCCCCCTCCCTTACCGTGGGACTGACCGTTAGTCGGCAGGAAGTGCCGGGAGCGCGCAGCTTGAGCACATACACATACAGCATGAGCCCCTCCCAAGCTATCACCCCACACTCACACTTAAAGTTTTGGAAAGACAATAAAAAGTTGCCCCACGGCTTGGAGGCTGGTAAGCTGGAGCTTATCCAGGAAGGAGCTGGAGCCGAGCTAATGGCCTCTCTCCAGGGTAGGCACTACAGAGGGGTCCGTGCAGGCTTATCAGGAGGAGGAGGGCCCATACATGGCTGCTCTGTGAGAGCTGGTGTGTGGGAGTAGTTAAGCTTTCGTAGCTGTTTGGAGACTGTAAGCAACCCTGCCTATTTCCTGCTGTGTTTGCCTAGTGTTATCTTAGCTGGTGGAAAAATCAAAGTTAGTCATTAGCCCCCTTCTAAATGAAAATATAGATGTTTACCCTGTGTAGCACCTCTAATTGGAAATTCAAAGTTAACTTATCGTTGCACTTCCTAATGGATACTCAGCTTATGAAGTCTTACTGGGAAGTCAATGGTACCCTTGATTGTTAAAAAAAAAATCAATGATAGACCAGTGTGGTTTTTATTACTATGCAAATACTTTGTTTTAGTGGGATCTTGTAGCAAGTGTGGAAAGGACGGCAGACAATGTGTAAAATGTAAGGTGTATTTCTTCCCCTTAATTGGAGATGTCTCAGTAAAGTGCCAGCATGACTTGTTGGGGATGACTTTAAGTGCAGCGAAGAGGAGTGAGATGTCTTGCCCCCTGACTGACTAATCAGATTTTACCGCATGGAGCCCAGTATGATGACTCCAGCATGATGTGAGCTCATGAGTCACTGCTCCTTTTCTTCATTTGTAGTTAGAGAGGAAGTGATACAGCTCTTACAGCTCACTGCAGCGTGGTAACCTGTCCCAGTTTCTTGTGCCTTTTCTGAAAAAATTTGTTAAACATTAAAGCCTTTTAGTCTTGTATGAGAAAGGAATCCAGCTGGCACATTATTAGGTATAGATATTCTAACCCTGTTGTTTGTTGGGCTGATGATGTCACCTCCCCACCTACTGACCTGCTTTCTATATTACCCATGATATATCCAATGGGATTCTGCCAAAATAATGCCACAGCATATACTTAATGTAATGGTTGTAAGACAGTGAACGTATATCTGGATATTAGATTATGGACATGGACAGGATCTTTAACTGAATCAACTGTAATGTCATTGAAGTGTTGGCTTCGGGGTTAAAAGCAATGACTTCCTTCATTTCACCCTCCACATGCAGTATATCTGCACACCAGGAGCCGCCTAGGACAGCCAGAGCCTTGTACTTGGGCCGTCAAGCAGATCCACCAGATCAGTTGGGGATCAGTCCATAAATAAACAAGACAAAATATGGTCAGCTCAAGCGAAAACAAACTTAATATTTTAGAAGGTTTGGCCCATGTGATGAATATGGACATAATGATTGCAAGGATTTGTTACCTCATGCTTTTTAGTTTTTATTTTATCTGCTAGTTACGAGGTCCTGGTGGCTCAGTGGTAGAGCATTGGGTTGGGACGCAAACCCAACCCACCAGGTGTGGCCCTGCCCAGCCACCAAGGGCTACATTGGTGCCAGTCGCAAGCCCTGATAAAACAATGGAAGCGTTGTGGCAGGAAGGGCATCCAGCGTAAAAACACGTTCTGTTGCAGCTTTCCTGAAGGGACAAGCCGACAGCCATGATCCCACCCCACAGGTGGGACAGTAATTAGTAATAGGCTTACTCAGCCTGGGGGCTGTCACCACAGATCTCCTCCGATCGCATATACCTGTCTCACCCTCCTGCTGTAAATGGGTGACACTTCAAAGAAAAACATAAATTAAACTTTAAACAGAAAGCCACACTGCAAGAATCTAAACAAGGACATTTGTCAACCCGCTGCATGTAGTATAAACCCAGCTTAACTCATTCACATTCTCCAGGTCTGTGCCTCCAACCCCTAAAGTACTGCCCCCTCCTCAAGTGATCTATAAGCCTTCAGAATTATTACTCGCTTAGCAGTGCTCTTGATAATTAGTGCTAGCTCTGGTTAGCACTCTTATTAGCCACACCTCGAGGCCATGAGTAGCATCTCCTTTAAGCTCAGCTGTATCACCAGCTGCAGCTATAATAGATCTGTTGTTGAGGTGTTAGTGTGGCTTGTGTGCCTGGGAGGGGGGGTAACAGAGAGAGACAGAGCCTGTGTTTTGCCCCCCTCAGCAGCCCATATCCTGCTGCAGACTCACCTTTGACCCCCAACTGGCTACACTCCAACCCCCACGCTTCTCCTCCTGCTCTTTTCCAGTCCGATGCTCCCTGCATGATGTCTGGCTCGATACAGGGATGGAAAGAGAAAAAAAAGAAAGAAAGAAAGACATGGGATGCTCATTGGGATGTGTCCGCAATAATACGACAGAAAGGAGATAAAAGTGGAGAAAGATAGATTGGGAAGAATACACGGGCTGGTGAGAGGGGGAAAATGAGAAAAAAAACATGGCTTGCCAGATTTGGTCCACACCTAGAGAGAGAGAGAGAGCGAGAGAGAGAGCGAGAGAGAGAGAGAGAGAGAGAGATTGGAGAACGAGAAAGAAGCCAGCTAGCCCAGACAACAGCCCTGAGGAACCAAGATAAGAGCTGGGCAGCAGTCAACAATTACACCATCAATTTTCAACCTGGCTTTCACCTTCTTCTCTGACTCTCTCTTTCAGTCTTTTTCATCTTGTGCTTCGTGGCACTCACTCTTATTCCCTTTTCTCCCCTTTAGCCCCCACTTCAGTGTCCTCTGTGTATTTTTGTAAGAGACCTCTACATGAGCAACCTGTTACATACACATAAGGACTCATCAAAGTCAGACTCCAGAGTACATTTCAGATCAGGTTTTTTTATAACTAACGATAATAAAAGTTAATTAAGAAAAAGAAACCCAACCTTTAATTCATATGTTTATCTGGATTCTATCACCAAGCCTTCACAACCAGCCCTATGACAAACACACACTTGTAACATTAGACAAACATGGAAGGCTATATTCATTTTCTCAACCACTCACACTCTCACCTGTACTAACACATTCACACAAATCATGCCAGACATACACATTTGCGCCTTCATACACTTACACAGACTGTAACTCCAATATTATCTTTTCTCTCACACACAGCGTGGCATATGGAAGCATTTATCTCAGTGTTTTTTTTCGTACCTATTAGTCTTTTTTTAGGAAAACCAGGCAGGAGAGGAAAGGGTAACTCTTTATTATGACTTTTTTTTCCGCCTGAGCTTGGACCAGCCACTGAGATCACGCACACCCTTACACATACAGAGGCACACACACATACACTCAGATACACACACATACGGTTCTATATGTTGAAAAATCAATATCACGTCTCTTTAAAAAAAGAAGAAGTAATGAAAAGAGACAGCGTTGGGGGTGGGGGGGGGGGCTGATGAACCCCACCAAATAGGCCTACTCTCTTTTCATCATACTCTTTCTAGATAGATAGATAGATAGAATTTAGAGAAGCATTACACTAAGGTAGGAAATGCAAGAGATGTCATGTCGAATTGAAGCGACTGAGTTAAATTGCCTTCCCTATTTAAAATTCATTGCCCGTCCATCCTCCATCCCTTCGTCCCTCCATCCATCCCATCCTCTCATATCTCTGTGGCTGAACAGTTCTGATTTGTGTACCAGGATTAAATTCCTCAAATTTGTCTTTCACTCCCTGTGGGAGAGCACCGTGCTTTTTAATTAATTGATTTTGAAATTAAGTTAGCTGCTGCTGTGTGTCTCGCTGTGTGTGTGTGTATGTGTGTGTGTGTGTGTGTGTGTGTGTGCGCACGTGCAAATCGGTAACTGGGCGTGTATGATTATAGTGGATTGTGTCTTTCTTTTTTCCTAAAGCTTAGCTGACCAAAAAGGGGGGAACATTTTGCTGAGTGTGTATCAATGCTTTTGTTAGTTCAGAGAAGTCAAAGCCGAAGCTATGTGCAAAACGACCATTTGAGGGTGAAACAATGGCTCAAGTGCCAGTCACTGCTCCTGGCCAAACAATCTTTAAATGGTATCAATCTATCTTTCAGCAATACAGAAAGTGTTAAACTAACCCTTAGCAAGGTGTGCATAAAAGGGGAGTGCATGCTTTTTGTGACTGTCTGCTAAAGAGGGTCATGTAAGTTAGTTGTAAGTTATCTTGTTAGTGCAAAATATCAATTATCACTGTGTGTTGTCTTATAAAGATACAAAAGGAGGTTGTGACATCCTGGGTTTAAAGTGTGGAACATTAAGGCCACATAGACAAGAAGTTCACCTTCTACTTTACTGTGATACCTTTGGAAATCTGCAGGTATAAAGAAGTATAATAGGTCTTAAAAGTTTGGAATTAATGAATGTAGAGCTTCCTGAAATAACTTTCAGCTAAGTGAGTCCATTAAAGATTTAAGACTTTAAAATACATCATTAATACTTAATATTTATGTATATCAGTAATGGTGTGTACGTCATTTAGATGGTTTGTGAAGTTGCTACGTTACAATGTCTCAAACTAATAATAACGGACCCACCACCGACTTCAGTCTGAATCAATGTACAGTAACACGCAGATAGTGCTATGGGAATTACTGGTGCTGTGAGCAGATACAGACCTGACAAAAAGCGCTAAGCTGCTGTGATAAATGGTAATCGGATGCTACATGGAAAAAGGCTTCCCTCAGTGTAATTACATGCTTCTGCATCTCTTCGCTAATCACCTCACCTGTGTGGCTCCATCTTTGTTCCCAGACCTTCAGCCAACATGCCTAATAATGTACCTCCTTCATGTACAAGTACATTTATTGTGAGGTGCATGTGGTTGAGTGATAATTGTGCCTGATCCTCTTTGAGGTCAGTAGTGGACAAGAATCATTTTCCATCACAGAAAACAGCTGTAACATTACTGATAACAAGCGCTGCTCATTGAATCTCTGTGTTACTTCAGAGCGTTCGCTTGGCAAATGTGAGGAAGCTTTAGGAAGTAGCTGGATGAATCACTTCTGCTCCAACCTGTTCACATTAAAACTCTCTAATGTAAAATCATCGGCAGGCAAGTCACAGCCACTTTAATGTAAGGGATGTGCCAGCAAACTGTGTGTGTGTGTGTGTGTGTGTTTGTGTGTGAAAACAGTTTCATAATTATCAACTTGTGTCTCTGTGTGAGGGCCTGAGCACTCTGCTGTGCAGTCTGTTTGTCTGTGTGTGTATGTGTGTATGTGTGTGTATGAGATTTCTCTCTTTTGCAGCTGTGTGGACACTCGCTTTGTTCCACAGAGCTGCTGTGTTGTTGAACACCACCCGTATTATGTAGCGCACAAACCGTCCTCTCTAGAGCTGCGTTTGCCATCGCAGCTTGTTGCCTCAGCGCTCTTAGCGTATGAAGATTGTGTCGCTCGGCAGCAGGCCGCTTTGTGCATCACAGCACTGGTGGTGGATCTGCTGCATGCTGTCAGGCCCACACCGTCTGTTGCAGTGTGTGTGTGTGTTTCTTTGTGTCTGTGTGTGTGTGTGTGCCTTTGTTTCTTTAAGTGTGTGTCACTGCTTCTTTGTGTCTGCATCTAGTGGATATGCTAACCTGTGTGCATCTTCTTCCCTTTGTGTCTGAATGTTAGTGTACATGTGTGTATTGTATCTGCACCAGTCTGTGTTTGTGTGCCTGATTTTATGTGTGCATGGGTGTGGGAGAGAGGGTGTGCCTTTGTCTGAGTGCTTTGTGTCTGCGCCTTATTAATTATATATATCTGCATATTGTGTGTGTGTCTACGTTTGTGTGTTGTGTTATCACAGTTTTATGACAGACAGAGCTCCTGCTAGACTTTATTAACAATATTTACTAGAATCTCTGCTGGGTTTGTCTGAGCTGGAAGATTAAGATGTGTGCACATACACAAACGCATACACACAAACACACGCACACTAACAAGACTGACACACAAAGGCACCAGGGGTTTGGTAAAGGGAAGGCGTCTGTGTGTGTCAACAAACACATTCATACACACTCTTTTCTCACATATTCTTGTTCTGTCGTACATACTGCGTCAGACCTCCTACACATGCATACACACACACACACACACACCAACATGTCCACAGGCAGTTTGCAATTAGTATTAAGGCATCAACTGCTTGTTGTTATGATTTATGTGTGTGCCTCTTTTCACCTGGGCTGTAACACACAGTATGACATATATATATGACACACACACACACACACACACACACACACATCCCCAGCCGCGCAGAACCTGTCCCAAGTCCAGTAGAAATTGGAGAGGGTTGCGTCAGGAAGGGCATTCGTTGTAAAAACTGTGCCAAATCAACATGTGGACAAATGCGGTGGCGACCTTGAACTCAGGGGATAAGCCGAAAGAACAAAACAAAAAAAAAACAATACACAAATACACACACACACACATAGAGTCAGAGATACACATTTATGCATTCATATTGTAGTTTTGATACCAAAACCTTCGTGTACCATTTCAGGCTTTGTGTGTGTATGAGTGTGTATGTGAATGTGTGTGTACCCCACGATCCAGTGCCAGCGGTTGAAGTGGGTCTATCAAATTATTGGTTCTAGCAGATTGATTGATCAATATCTCATAATTCATTTAAAAAAGAGACTGCAGAGGCAGACACTATTCATACCTGAGAAGGAAAAACAGTGAGAGATACAATCTGAAAAAGATAAAAGAATAGTTCACATTTTTTATATTCTTTAAGTGACATGAAAAGAATGACATCATTCTGACGTGTACAATATGTACTATGAAAGAGTCTTCTTATGGTTAGCATAACTGCAGATTAAAGATTTGAATGAAATCAAACCTGTTCAAATTGTTCAAATTGGGACCTGGGCACCATCTTGAGATCTATGCATTGATAAACTGTTCCTGCTACGATGGTTAGCTGCATTCCTTTTGTTTTGTTAAAATCCTCTTCATATTTGACAGTGAAGTACAAAGATGGAGAATGGAAGAGAAAAGAAAAAGCGGTCCTAAGGCGATAAATTAAATTGACTTGCCAAGCAGCAGAATTGGGACAATTTTAATAACGATTTATCAGGTAGAACCATATGACTCGGCAGCCCAAGACTGATAACTGATTGTGATGAACTTCCTTCACTTCCACACCTGGAATTAATGGTTAATAGTCTGCACTTATATAGGAATACATTTCCTACATTTTACAGACATTGACAATTATCCTATTTTTTGGACAGACTTTAAAAGTGTAAATCTATCGAAGCTCATCAACAGTTCTGAAAAGCCTGGTTGCAAATTCAGATGCCAGCAAACAGAGAGCACTTAACTGATTATTTCCGATTGGTTCTCAGAAAGCTCAGAACCTCAGAAACTCAATGGTATAACCCACTTTATAATCTTAGTATCACACACACCCACAAAACCCACAAAACTAGTTTAATATTACAGTATCATACTGATGCAACCATATCAGTACAGCTTAATGTGACCTATCAAGCAAAACGACCAACTAGTCAACTGGAACAACCCACCCTTCTTCTGTGAGCAGCCAGCCTGTCATATGCATTGTGTGGCACGACTGACATTTTTTTTAGCATCTACATCAAACTATAGAGTCCAACTCAGTAACACGAAAGGTGCAGAATTGTCACATAATGGAGCTGACATGACATGATGTCAACTTCACATTCACTGTACAGAAAGACTGAGAATTATATGAATTATAATGACGTTTTACATTTTTGTTCTACAGATTAAACAAATTTAACTTAAATAGTTCAGTAAAGATATTGGTTAGTGGATCCAGCTAGTTGTTCCCAGTCATCAACTGAGATGAGCTAAGCATCTACCAACTTGATATACAGCATGCAGATATTAATCGTTCATATAAGTCTTTTGGAAGAAAGGGAAAAAGTGCAATTCCAAAGCTGGTGTATTATTTCTTCATAAAAACATGACTGAATAGAGACATGAATGGACCTAAAAAGAGAACGAAAGTCGGAAAATGCCAGACAGAACTCAGAAAATGAAAATGGAGAGTGCATTGAATGAAAGAATGGAGAAAACCCATATTGAGAGAATAGGAGTCTGAGAAGTGTCTCAGATGATGAAAGAGACTCAGAAAAAGGGAGATAGTGTGATGCAGGCAAGAATAGGAAAGCAGAAAATACTGCAGATAAAATAGACAGAGTCAGAGTGTGTGATTGTTGTCATCAGCCGCTGTGTGACTTATGCTCAGTGACCACAGGCCTCCTATGCACTTCATTTATTGTCAGTCTTTATTTGATTTCTTTGTACCGCTGTCATTTTTTCCCCTCCCTGTTTGCCACCCAGACACCCTGCCGCTTTTGTTTTTCCATTGCAGCAACAAAATGGCCTAGTTCTTTCCTCTAACCTTGACTTAAAGGGCCAAAAAGCACTTTTTCACCCCTCGTGGCACATTTGTGGAGTTATCTTTTTGAGCTGTTTTTTTTTTTTTTTTTTTCAAATGACCAGTGTCTTAAAATCTGTTGTGGTCAGTTTGGAAGGTTTTACTGCTTGCAACTATTTACCTAAGAGACTGTTCTGGTTAATTTCAGAAGACTTTGAAGTATGTTTCCATGAAGGTCTCAGTGTGTGTCCTAATTTTGCTACATAAAACAATGAGACACGTGATAACAGTTTGTATTTACATGTTGTCGCAGCACATTAAGCGGCTGGCCCACCACCGGTTATGGTTGTGTGCAGATGTGGCTTCCATTTGCCAGACTCGAGACATTTCTACATTTCAAATTGACTGCTGAGCTTTTGATTCAAGAGCTGACAGCATGTGTCAGCTACCAGTGAGCTTAACATCCATTCAGAGGCAGGTTTGTTTATGTTGATATTATTCTAAATGGTCTGCAATTTATGACGGCTGATGAAAAGTTGAAAACACTTCGCGACAAAGTTAAATGTGATGACAGGTTCATATGAATAAATTAGAGGTACTAAAAGCTAATCTTTGTGTCTGGGTTAGAATAAAACGGGGCTGATTTTACTGAGTCTCCTTGTGTGAGTATTATGTATGTACAGTAATGACCCTGCAGTGACACTTGCCTTCAGGAGAAGCTTGCCCACCTTTAAGGAATTTGATTTCTTATGTTTTTTTATGGGTTTTCACATGAGGGTGTAAAAGCAGCCTCAGAGAGTTTTCCACCATGACAAGAATAAGCTGCAAAGAGACAAGTGGTTCCAAGTTGTTCTTTCTCAATTTATCAGTCACATTTCTAAATCCTACAAATTTAGCAAAAAGCTCTGACAATCTGCAGCCACTGCACAAAAAAGGAGGCTTTAAAAATCCAAGTCAAACTCACCCCACATTTCCCACTCTTACTTCAAATAAGGAATTTATTCGTACAGCATTTTAAGGCATGCGTTGTGCACTCATTGAACGGGCCGGCAACTGCATTTAGCAGGTAGAATTACACTTTAACACAGTTTTTCATTGTCCATTACTGCACCATTGATTCCAGTTAGACTCACATTGGAAATGGATGAAATGTAAGTGAGCCAAGGCTTTGAGTGGAGAGTTTCATCTTGTCTCTGCTGGTCCTGACAGTTTAAAGCACATCAGTTGGCTTGAGGCCCGCTGTGATCTCATGAAGAGATGATATAATCCTTGTTGCTCATGAGGTCTGCACTGTCAGTTGTTTATCATGAGAAGCGGAACAGTGAGGCGAATGTAAATGCCTGGAGTTCACTTAGCCTTTTGAACAGTCCTTGAGTTTACATGCAAGGCATAATTGTAAAAATAGTCTCCCCCCAGAGCACGAGGACATTTCAGTTCGTTTTCCCTGTGAGGATGCACCAGACAAGGACTCACACAGTAGAAGTAGTCTGCTGGGATGTCCCAAGGCTTCATAGGTCTAAGCTGTTTAAGTCCTACCAACAACACAGTGTGCTCAAACCCTGGCAACATTTTTGTTTGTACCCTCACTCTTTCTGCCATCTCTCCACTCCACAGCATGCAGAAAAGCTCAAATACCATAAAACAACTTCACTGAGATGGAAAGAAATATGCTTTTTAACTAAATGTTAAATGCAGCCTCATCAGAGTGAATGCTGAAATCCACCAGCTGTTCTACATTTTCTGAGCGAGAAAAGCCACCAAGGTTGAATCGTGTCACATGTTCAGTTCCTGAGCTCTCCTCAATTGTAATTTCTCTCACGGAATATGCATCTTGTAATGCATAACTCAGAGGATTTAGCTTTGTTTCATAGTAGGATTAATGCGATAATCCACCACACCCTTTGCTTCTCTTGTTGCAAAAATGATAAAACAAACTAGTGATTAAACATATTGTCAGTTCATAAAGCTTTTATGTGTTTGTTTTACTCGGGCTTTGCTGTAGTAAACACTTAGCGTTATGTAACTCATTCCCATGTAAAATCCTCTAAAACAAGTGGCATCATGGGAAGTTGTGTGTCTTGTATTTGGCAGCAGCAGTTTGTTTGAAATAACTGAAAGAAGTAGCAACGTGTTTAGCAGTAGTGTTACAGCCAGTGTGGCATCAAAATGAAGACAGTGCCAACTACAGAACTACACATTCTGCCCTGTGTGTCAGACAACATGGTCCACATAGATATAACTGCTGGACAGCATAGTATGCTGACCCTTGGGTGCATCAACTGTGGGGAGTTGATTAAACTTCCCTTAGACTTGAAGTATCACAGTACATTTACACTCAGCCATAGAAAGCAAGTGGGAAATCGGTCGCCCTTTAAATTTTAAGGGTTTAGCTTAGGTGGTTTGGTCGTGTGATTCGGATGGTTGCCTCCTTCTAGACGTCTTCTGGTCACCTAACTGCAAAAATCAAATCACATAGGACATGCTACAGGCAAAGCAATTGAAAATTTGCAAAAATAAATGGAATCACTGAAATATCATTCATATCATATCATTCATGCTGTTTGTTTATTTCAAGTAAACTTGAATGTCATATATGTATAAACAGGAGTTGACTTGAGTAGAATAAACAAAACTCAGTTCAATCAACTCAGTAATGTAAGTTTTAAAGATTAAAACAAGATGACTTCCCAGCATGCATTATTTGAGCTTAAAAAGTCTTAACTTTCTTTTGTTGTTGTTTGAAGAATAAAGAAATGGTAGCCTTGATAAAGCTTTAGAATTCAATCTTTACCCACAGACACTTTAACATTTCTCAAAGTACATTGGCAGAGCCTCAGATGTTGTGTTTGTACATATCTTTGTACAGAATGACTTTAACAGCTAGTGCTGGACATTTTAACTAAATGTAAAGTAAAATGTAAAAAAGAGACATTTTCAAAACTGATGTTGAACTAACCAAGTTTACATTATGTTTTCAAAGCAGCAGGTAAACTTATATTTCCAAGTTAAGCAAATAATTTCAACTCCAGTTCAGTATGTTGAGGTTTGATCAAACCTTTCTTGAGCATATGTTATTCCCTTTCTACAGCTTGTTACTCACTAAGGCTGAAGCCAAGTCTGTTGGATTGCAATTATTTCACGTCAAGCCCTAATGTTCCATCATGAGCCCCGCAGAGCACAGCTACAGTCTGTGTCTCACAGAACAAACACACGAACACTGAGAAGAAGATGAATTAAAACCAACACACAAACACAAGCAAACCTGCACATAATCACACACATTCTCAGGCTTTGATTTAAATTTTAGATCCCTTACTCTGCTTGTCTACTGCTGACTCACACACACGCGCGCACACTCAACACACACCTGTCCTCCTCCCTTAGGCATGTCTTGTAGAGAACCATCCCTCTCCTCCCCTGTCAGTGGGAACAAATGAGCCGGGGCATGTTTCTTCGTGTGTGACTGAGCATGTGTGCAGGGCAAACTTCCTGTCTGTCTGGCCTTCTTCTCTTTTGCCTCCCCCAAAACCACACACACACCTGCTCCGCACCGTTACCTTCTGACAGATCACTGACATGCTGTCTCTAGGCCATCCCTCACTGTGTACGTGTGTGTGTGAGGTTTCAGACAACCCCCCCACTGCGTCAGCCTGGCAATTGCCATTTTTCAAGGAGCAAAGAAAGGGAGGGAGTGTGGAGTTGGGATGGAGAGAGAGGGCGCGGGCCTTGATGTGAGTGTGTTTGTTGTCAGAGGATTTATTAATAAAGATGACCTCAGCTTGAGCTGCTCAGAGTGTGTGTGTGTTTGTTGCCTTCCTCTCTCTGTCCTCCCAATGTGATGCTTTAATTTAGTCAAGTAATTGTCATTTTGAGAAAAATGTCATTTTTATATTTATTTATATTTAAATGATTTTCCTTCTCCTGTCTTCTTCTCTTGTTGTGGCCACAATCAGAGGTTGTTGTTTAGGACTCTTCGTGCATGCAAACTCAACAGTGTGTGTACATGGGTGTGTGTTAGCGTACTAGGGATAATCCTTCTTGATATAGCTGCTTTGTTTCTCAGCGTCGCTGGATGCGATTATGTCCTTCGTTATGTCCACTGTGTGCGTGTCTGCAGTCACCTGCTGTGTGTGTTGGGACGAACAGATGTCCTTGCAAAACATAAAAAGATGACTGATTTTCTTCAAAGCGCAGGACACTTCTGCCAGTTGTTACTGTGACTGTCCATCTCTGTCATCACAAGTTGAATGGGTCAGTTCACTCAAATTCAAAAAAGTATCTCTATGGAGACAGCTGGTCCTGGTTGTAAGACTTAAGATCTTGGTACATTGATACACCTGATACATTGAGTCCCCTTGTGGAATCAAAACATCCAGGACCACCATCAGCCACTTGGAGGTAACTGTAGGCAATGTTTTTATTATTGAGAGACATTTCGGTTGTGTTATGCCCGAGCTCTCAGCACCTGCAATGACTGTATTCTTTGAATTCAGTTATCTCGAGCAGCACAAGCTTACCTGATGGTTTCCCATGACAGTATATTATCTCACAGCATTTTTTCCTGTGTTGACCTGTTGTGGCAGGATGGTTTCTAGACAAGATTGAAAAAGTGTGCCTAAAATGCAGTTTTTTAAACTGTGAGCAAACTAAAAAGAAGAACTCATCAGCACATTACACTGTCTGGCCATGCTAGGAAGTTAGGATAAACTGTATGATGTCAATGTTAGGTGATGTCATTTGTTTAGCTACCGAGCTCTCTTCTGTATTTGTCCCTGAGGGCTGGAGCTTGAACCAGGTGGGACAGCCAGCCAAGCAATGGGCCCCCCGTGGGCCTGGAAGTTACCATGGTGCGAAATGGCTGTTCCTTTTTCGCCCGCTGTCTGCCCCACCACAAAGAACACCGAGGCCATTAGTGACAGGGTCCTTCTGCAGCCTGGGAGAAACCGAATAATGAGATAATGCACAGAGCTCACACTGTTACTGTCCCCTACACACACACACGCACACACACACGCACACACACATACACAGCAGGGGCAGTTGCATCTGCGGCATGTGAACAAATCAAGCTGCACAAACAAATAACGCCCAATGGGAGTATGGATGTGGTGCACATGAACTCTCTCTCACTCACACACACAGAGTCACAGGAGTAGCTGCATAAATTGATCCACATTTATACATATTACTCTTTAACCCTTTTCTCTGTCAATAATCCTCCATCCATGTAGGGTTCCCTGGCTATTTACTATTTCAGCTGCTGCTCCATCCCTCAACCGTTTACATTTTGTTGGACAGACTGCAGCAGCAGTGAGAGGAAAGCTAATGAAACAGGACATCCCTGCCTGTGGTTATTCTACAGGAGTAGAAGAAGAAAAGAAGAAAAGTCACACTCGCTTTGATCTTGAATGAGTTTATAAAATCACAAGAGGATGCAAGGAGCTGCAGTATGTTTACCAGGTTTACATATTCATTGGCAGATTCCAAGTTCTGAAATCACACATGCAGTGTCTCTCCTTCAGGGGCACACTGAGCCACAGCTACTAGTTTTCTTTGGAGAGTTCAAAACATTTTCCGTACCTAGGCAGTGAAATTACAAAGAGTAAAATAAAGGCTTTCAAAAAGACATTTAATAAGGGGACCTGGTGGCTTAATGGGCGCAGCATGGGGATGGGATACAGAAGGCCACGGGATCGAATCTCATCCCGCCAGGCCACTGCCCAGCCACCAAGGGCCACAGTGGTCCTGGTCCCGAGCCCGTATGAAATGGGAGGGTTGCGGCAGGAAGGGCATCCAACATAAACACTCATGCCAAATCAGCGTTCGGAACACGTTCCACTGTGGAGACCCCTGAAGGGACAAACTGAAAGCAGTTGTTAGATACTTCTTTTCTCATGGCATCTCTATAAGAAAGAGGTTTTCCTCTAAAAGCCAAAGGGTCAGATGACCTATGCCAAAGAAGCAAAGAAACGTATCTGTATTTGCTAAGGTAAGGTAAGAACAGCTTCTTTCCTCAGGCCATCACACTCATTAACACCTGACCTTGTACTTACGATACATTACTGCTATCCATGCTGCTGTATACACTGGACACACTAACACTTAAGCATTAGCATACTTGGCCTATAAATCTGATTCTGATTCTGATTTTTGGCAAAGACTTCAGTGGAACACAAAGGATAAGTAAGAGCTAATCAGAAATAGTTCACCCGTCTCTTTTACAAGTTCATCATGATAGTTCATCAAAGTTGCAAATAACCGTGGTCCAGTAGAGCATCAGGAGAGGCAGACCAGTCAAATGTTAGGGACAAGTCACAAATGGCTTTTCACTGGCACATTAGAAATTATGACTATGCTATAAATCCCCTTAAAAACTCTTATTTTTGCTAACATCAACTAACTTGATGAGACTTGAAAGAGTGAACCGAACTAGTAAAGAAGTCGACTTTCGAATCAAACTGATTTATGCTCAGTTTTTCCAAAAGGGAGTCAGGCTTAATTGTTTGTGGGTTTGTTTACGCAAGTTACATCTTTTATGTTTTACACAATTATCAAATCATTGTTTCTGTATAAATGAGTTATTGTTATTGTCGCTTTAACAAATCATGTCAAGTCACTGATGTTGAATATATTTGACACTTGGACTTGGAATCAAAGTATTTACTTAACATTTATACAGCTAAAGCACTTTGTCAGCTTTCACACCCTAACTGGACATTACATTAGATGGAAAAGTTGACTTGTGAATTGACACCTATAAAGCAGGGGTGGTGAGAAACACATACAGAGAGTGAAAGTGGTAACATGGACATGGAACGTTGGAACAGAGCAGAAGGGATTTGTTTGGCTTTACTCCTTTATGAGACAAATATTGGGCTAAATCTCCTCACCGCCCTGGGTCTTGTTGTGAAAAGGCCAGGGCCAAAGCCAGCGCTTTACCATCACATCCTCCCACTTATGTAAAC
Source organism: Channa argus (assembly GCF_033026475.1). Taxonomy (NCBI): domain Eukaryota; kingdom Metazoa; phylum Chordata; class Actinopteri; order Anabantiformes; family Channidae; genus Channa; species Channa argus. Next base: position 22,708,516 of record NC_090207.1, read on the forward strand.
AGATGTCCCATACAACACACATACACATGCATGCATGCACACAGAGGCCTCCTCACTCAGGCACTCACCCCTCTCATTTTGCAGGGCTTTCCTCTTCTCGTGTGCATACACTTCAAATCTCCCAAATACACTTATTCTAATTCAGGTGATTGAACTCTCTGTCCTCATTGGGTGATGTCATTTTCAACAGTCAAAACAGATAAAAGCGTGAGGAGTATGTGCCTGTGATATAAAACACTTTTGTGTGTATGTTAGATATGTGGCAAATGTGAACATTTTTTTTTTCTCTCTGTGTTTCTTCCTCAGTTTAGCTCACACACCAGGTGCTGATCAGTATTTCGTGTCCACTGTGGCTCCTGTGTGTTCTGGCACAGCGAGAATCATAATCACAGCTCCTCAGTTCAAACCAGTATCATTTGCCAAAAGCACCAACGCAGGCTCTTCACTTCACACAGGAAATGAGTGGATGATAGCAGAAAGGTGCCACTTCACTGAAAAAAAAAATCAAATTCACAATCACTTTTATCTGTCAACAACAAATGTGGAGGGTTTTTTTCTGTCACAGTGCAGAGACAATAGGACTTCAAAAACACTCACTCACACTGCCAGAAGCTTTGGTCAGTGCATTCAGAGCAAGTGAGGTGCCAGAGGCTTTGATAGCATCTGTGCTGTGGGCTGCAGTTACATGTTTGGAGCTGGCAACACCGTTTTTTACTCTGATGTTGGTGAAATCAAAGCGCTTATAAAATATAAACAGAAAAGTTTGCAATCCACATTAACAATAGATGCAGCTAGGCGGAAGGACTTTGCTGCCTTATAAGATTAGCAATCTGGAAGATTTTGTTTAATAAAATGCATTAGCATGATTTAATATTGCTCTACTGCTCCATTATAAACCATTATCATTAACAAATTCAGGGTTGCCACATTGTGAAAATCCTCGTAACTGGTGTTTTTCTCTTATTTCTTATTTCAAAGGTTGATATTAATAACGCCTTTTTTTATGCAACTATAAAGCTTTAACATAAATGGGGCCATTCAGTTCACCTTTTCAAAGAGGTTCCAAGACATGTAATTGAACATGTAGCAGACATCAGTCATAAACGTGACAAAATTTAACTTGAAAGCCCCATATGTCTCAAAACTTATAACAAGAATACTAACGCAGAGCAGACACAACATTTCACATGAAGAAGAGAAACGTTACAATGTGGCCAATATATTAGTCATTTCTATAGTACAGTGGATAATCGATCCCTCGGTTGTGTATGGATTGACGACTCTCAAGAGGGATTTCAGTGGGAATTGATTCTGTCATGCCTTGGCACCGATAATGGCCCCAGCAAATGGTGACCACCTCCAATTTTAGCTTGTAAATCACAACCGCAAGTAATGGACTGAACCTAGAGGGGTCAAAGTTTACAGCAAAGTCATTTTGGAGGACAAAGACTGTAAAGTCAAGCTTTGCATCTCAATATTTTTTGTTTTTAAAGGGTTGCAGGTGGTGGTGGGGTAATAAGGGGGTTGGCAGCTGGCTTTCATTGCTCAGATCTTGGTCTGACCTTGGCCAGATGTCCAGCTAGATGTGTGTGTGTGTGTGTGTGTGATCGGCCAGGCTTTCGTAGAGTGCTCGGCTCTAATAGGGACTGGCAGGCATTTTGTTGGGCTTTATTGCCACATGCCTCTTCCAATCCTGCTACTGATTAGAGCTGCCATTACTGGTACAAACACATACACACAAGTCTTACAAGCCAGACCCACACACTTTGGCACACGCTCAGAAGCTTGGCCCTTTGCATACGATTAGCATCCTATTGCGTTGTCTTGTGCATCGATCAAACGGAGCTCAGAGTTGTGCTCTTGTTGAGGCCGACCGGAGGAAATGACGGGTACATCATCGCTCCACTTTTATTCCGCTCATCAGGGGGCTGTCAGCTTAGACAATGTCAAATTTGGTGCAAAGCAATTAAAGGCCCAGGCTGTCACAATTGGGCCTGATAGGGAAGGCTCATATAGTGCCAGCATGCAGGAACACACACACACACACATCATCCCACATTCAGGCACTGGCATGCACTATGCCCTGCTCACTCACATGGGTGTACAACACATCCACCCACATGGGCACACACGCACACGCACACACACAGACACGTACATTTACAATAAGCATGCAGGCGATTAGCTCAGAAAGTGTAGGCTTAAACTGTTAGTCACTGCTGATTCACAAGCGGCTGGCTGGCATCCACACAGCCACTCACTGTGCTGCCCGTCAAATACACAGGCAGCCAGCAGCTGGAGGTGTGTGTATGTGTGTACGCATGCAGGTGTTCTTGAAATCCTTCTTTTTAACCAGACCTCTCTACTCCCCCACCACCCCGGCCCTCTTCCTCCTATTTGGCCTTTTGTGTGTCAGTTTGTGTGTGGTTAATATATGTGCGTGTGCACAATCTTGTGTGTAAAGAGTCAGTCGTGTGTGTGTGTGTGTGTGTGTGTTTGTGGAGCCTTGCAGGGTTTTGGCTGCTATGTTCTCCTGGATGAAACCAATGGAAAACTGAGGTCTGGATGACTTACTTATTTAGGAAAAATCCACCAGAGATGGCTAGTGTGCTGCTGCGCTGTCACATAGTCATGTGGTGTGTGTGTGTTTAAGTTCATCCAGCCCTATAGGTAGCCCAGCCAGTGACCTCAGTAGCAGGAGCATATTTCTGTTTTTCCTAACAGACTTTTTAAAGATATTCTACTGCTGTTAAAGCTTCAACAGACGTGGTTCAGTCCAATGTGGAGACACTCAGCAAATGGTTAAACACTCTACAAGAAGCACACTCTTATAGCTTTAAGGCTCCTGATTAATAATTAAGAATTAAGATTTTGGACGACCGCCAGTCAAATTCACTTTCAGATTCAGATTTTGAGTTAACTTGCTTTCTATTTTCTTACACCCATCAGGAGTCCAGTTCCTCCAATCTTTGCTTGATGTCTCTCTTTAAAAAAGTAAATCAATAGCAGACTTTAAATCGTCACAGTTCAAAGGAAACCATGAAGGTTTAAATGAACCGTTCTCTGATCAAAACCTTTTGCATCTAAGGATGAACAAGTCAGTTGAAAGCTATGATGATTTGAAAAATGTTATATTGCAAAGATAAAAACAAGGATAGTTTACTTTACTTTTACCACTGTAGTATGTTCATTTTTCTGTGTGATTTGACGGTAAGGTGCCATTTAAGTGAATATGCCAGAAGCTTTTTCAAAATGGAGCTTTTTCAAAGATTCTGATTTCAGAGACTTATGTCAAGATTCTATGCACAATTTGAGTTTTGTTTTTTTGGGCTCAGTCGATAAAGTCTGATGAACATCACAGCTTTTCCAGTCAATACACAGCAGCCCAGTGTGCAGCTGAGTTTCCAGGTTCTAGTTTATTGACAGTAGTGAATGAAGTATGATGGTGTCAGAGGTTTTGGTATTTCTTTTATATGCTACCTGTGTGTAATACTAGCCAGCCCATTTGTTAGAGTAGCCCTCGGCACTCTCATTGTATTAGTGAGCCAGTGATGCTGACATGAATGTTGGCCTTTACTCACACATGTGAACACACACAAACACACACACAAAGACGTGACAGTTATGTATGTGATCTGCAGCATCAAACATTGGGTCAAATAAATGCAAATGCAAATCATTGCAAAGTGTTTAGGTGTGTGTGCGTGTGTGTGTGTGTGGCTTTGTGTATCAGATAATGTTTATCACATGTGTATTAAGTCCTGGTCAAAACACAGGTTAAAACAGTAGCATTACAAAGAAAGTTTAGCTTTGGCGCATTAATTCATGGCAAAACAGCAAACTGACCTTTAAAGAAATAGAGACAATTACAATAGTTTGTTAGATGTGTTGCACCATCCGATTTTATATAATGCTCCTCTGTCAGAAGAATAAGGTGCCCCACAAATGAGGAATGATTTTTAGACTCAGACTACAATCTGCTGTACAAATTCCTTTTTTAAACTCACTGTCGACCTTAGTAACAAGCCTACTTGCTAATAAGTTCTTAGCGCCAAATAATTTTTTTCCCCCCTTCGGTAACTCTTCAATGTATGAAATGATGCAACATCCTGAGAACAAAATGCCGGGGGGGCACAAAATAAAAATAAAAATTTGTTTGGCTATAGCAAATTACAACACTGCACCACTGCTGGCGAACCAGCTTTTGTAATTCAGTGCAGTCTGTGATTTACCATTTCTTTCTTTTGTCTATGTGAAAAAATGTTGTGTTGTGAAATGTTAAATAACATTTAATTTTTTAGCATTGCAAACATCTACTAACTAGGAACACGAGAATAGTCGCTGTATTTCCATAACCACATATTTTTACTGTGCTACATTCTGATATAACTAGGCCTTTAATGTCTTTGACCCTTTTTAGATTCAGTTTTAAGATGCATTTTGAGTACACAGCCGAGACTCATCACCATTTACACCTGTCTGTATACATGCATCTCCAAAGTGACGTACAACATTCAGTTCGATTGTCGGTATTCTCAATGCTGCAACTGTAACTTCTGCCCGGGGGTTCATGCGCCATTGGACCAGTGAGGGAGTTGGTGCGCTGTCATCAAAACCACCACCATGTCTTGCATTGATGATGTTTGTCTTTTAACACGTCAAGACACATTGTTGTTTACACTACAGATGCGTCCCAGAAGTTTGAAGTTTGAGTGATTGGATCCCAGTCATCTTGGTTGTTTTTTACATCTGTACTTTGCTCTGTCAACATGTGATCTTATTGTCCGAGTCACATTTTACAAACAAGTGTAACCCTATGTGTACAATTGTATGTTAAAATTGGATATAACCGGGGAACACAGTTGTGTGTATGCATGTGTATTTAAAGAATCTGCACAGGTCTTCTCTTGAGAAAGACATTAAAATGATAACAGCAGCTCTGCCAATGTCACATGTGCACGCACAAACACACACACACACACACACACACACACACACACACACACACACACACACACACACACACACACACACACACACACACAAACTTCCACCCCATCACTCATAACCCCTCTCTTCTTCTTCTCTTCTTCTCCTTTAGCCCGATGTGACCTTCATCTGAGTCAAGTGTATTCAGCATTCACGAAGAAGACAGAGGCAAAACAAACAGAAAGGGAGATTAAGAAGACAGCAGACAGACGCGCAAGGGAGGAGAAGAAAAACAAGTAAGAAAGTAAAAACAGAACAAAGGGTGGAGAAGAAAAACACAGCAGCATCTTTTCTGTCTCCTGTGAAACCTTCCTCAGCAAACAGCACAACTGGCAGAGTGAATTAAGACAACGAAGGAAAGAATAAAGAAGGAATGAGGATGCTGGGCATTTAAAATCAGTCAAAAATCAAAAGAAATGAGAAACTGAAGACGAGGAAGAAAATTATAGGAAATGTGGAAATTATAGGCTTTTTGAAATGCTACAGGATTGAGACTGCAGAGTATTTTGTTAAGATGCGAGTTGTAGGTGTGGGAGTGTGTGCGTGAGCTGGGGTGAGGTGGGGTGCTCACACCATTTCCTGACCATGTGAGTAAACGCAGCCATATTTGATACGAAGAATCATAATGGAAAACGATGAAATGAGTGTAGGCTAGAGAAAAGAGAAATGTTTGAATTCCAGTACGGCCACTAGCAAAGTGAGCGTGACCAGAATACAAAGTTTACATTTGCTGAAAATGAATTTTGGGATTTGTGTTGTAAGATTTAAGGCCATAATATCCACTTTTAAAGTTCTAGTTTGATTTACTCCCTAAAACATTTGTGTCCCACTGTCCAGCTGCAAAAATGAAGGCAGAGAGAAGCTGCTAAGAATGCACCTGTCTTCACTTGGTTGTGCTCACTGTAAGTGGCAGTGAGTGCTTTAGCCTTTTCCTGCTTTTTCTCTCTCAGGTTATATACTGTAGAGTGGAGGTCAGCACTCCCGCCTCATAGCAAGAAGGTCATGGGTTTGTGTCCCTGGCAGGCTACAGCCTTTTTGCCTGGAGTTCGCATGTTCTCCCTGTTTTTTTGTGGGTTTCCTCTCACAGTCAAAGACATACATGTTAGGTTAATTGGTGCACTTAAAGGTTGTGTCTCTGACTGGTGGACTGCTTGTTTGCTTTACTCAAATTAATTGTGACACAGAGTCCTACTGCAGAACACAATTCTGCAGATGTAAATAATGTTTCAAAGGACTAGTACAACAATTTGTGTAGTATATCTTAACGGCTTTCATGAGAAAAGCTAGATGAAAAGACCAAGGGTTACCATGAAGCTGGAGGGAGGAAACAGCTAGCCTGTCTCTGTCCAGCGTCTCATAAGATCCTAAACACAAAGTGTAAAGATGACAAGTTGTGGTTTTACAAAGTATTATGTGCTGGACAATTCTGTGTCTTGTTGGAGTTCTGCTTTTTTCTGTGCAACTTAGTGGTGGCAACATACTTCCTACAGTAAAGTTTTCATCTCTCATATTGAACACAGATGAAAGAGTGGCCTCATCTGACAAGAAGGTAAAAAAACAAAAAACGAATATGTATATTTGCCGATATCAGATATTCCCTATCATTTTAGCAGGGCTTTGGTAGCTAGTATTCACAAACAAATTTGCAGTTAATGAAGCACCAAAAACCACCTGACACACAATGAATCTGAGCTTTTAAGCCTCCTAAAAAAGTGTTTTAGGACCTAAGGTTTTATTCTTAACAAAAAGAATATCTTTTCATTACAATTTTTAAAAGAAGCTATAACTGGACATCAGTCACAAAGATAAGGCCGTGATGGACAGATATCTCTTCAGTCCAACTTGTTACAACGTTTTTTTGATGGCTGCTCCTACACTCATTGAATTGAGGGCTACAACCTGTAATCAACACTTCATTGTGCTCCCTTTACTTGTCACAAAGGATGTTTATCACGGGACACTGTGTGTGTGTGTGTTCAGGTGGCCATCTCTTGTAGAAAGTGTGCAATGAAGAGCTGTCTCATTTACAATCAATTGTCTGTTCGATCAAGCGACTGGGAGCAGCAAAAAAGTAATTTGTATCTCAACTTCCACCTACTATATACTGAGATCTATGGGCAGGAGAGGGATGCACTCAAACACACACTGTCATATACTGTGACGACCAAACAACCACACTGCACAAACACACACACATTTACACACATAAACACTAAGGAGTGAGAAAACAGCCTCAGGCAACGGTGTTCTAGTTCTCAATCTGTATTTTTCCTGCAATTGAGAGTGTTTCTTTCCCTCGCTCTGTAAAAATCCACTTACAGCTTGTTCTCTCTAATAATTCTGCATCCCTCTCTGCTCTTTCTATCTGCGCCTTTCACAGTGTGTGTGTGTTTTTATCTCTGTGAGGATATTGGTTGCCGATCATAAATGGCTTTTCTCTGACAGGGTGCCATCGCAGACACCAACGAGCTCAGGGAAGGAAAGTAGTGGGTGGGTGGGGGGAGAACGGAGGACAGGAGAGTGAAAGGAAAGCGATAGAGAGTGTGATAAAGGGAAGAAGAGGAAAGTGAAAATGAGCAAAAAAATCACAAATGATGGCCATTGAAGTTATGTACATCAAGGCAGCAGGACATGTGTCAGATATGCAGAGATAAATGTACTTTGTGTGCACATCATACACATCCAGTCACCTCAATGTTCGTTACATAAATCCGCACACTGAGGTACACGCAGCACAGCATGAGCTAATGGTGCTCATTTTCAAATAGTGGAGGAGACTTTTATTTGTTTCGGCTGTTAGTATCGTTTAGTTTATTTCTCATGGACTTAATTTTTTCCAGGTTTCATTTGCTGAAAATGCAAACAGCACAGCAACAATTATATGTAACTGAAATGTAACACATTTACTACTTTACTTCCTATGGTTGCTCCATCATTTTATTATTGCTGTTAAGCTGCTGTCAGGGAGTCTCAACACTTCCTGCAAAGTTTTGTTTTTTTCAGATTAAGAGCATAAGTGGTAAATGTAAATGCAGCACGTTAGTCAGTGAGAACAGCAGTTTGACTTGAGAAGTAGCTTAATATTTTGGCCAATACATGTACATAAAACGTACAATATTTGGCATCAATCTATGTGTTGTGTCTGAAACATTAATAATACACAACTGCTTGCTGCTTCTTAAACAATATTTGATGCAAAAAAATCCTTTCAGCAGATCAAAAGCTTTTCCTGAAGTGCATAAGAAGTTATTGGAATGATTTAGCGAATTTGAAACATTTGCATTTAAGATTAAACTATAAACTACTGACTGGTAACTGTGATATGTTGTGAAGACTGGCTTTTATTTTTTTATACACCTATTTCACATACACATGTTGTTGCAAACAAATTCACAAGAAAGGGATGGTAGTTGTCCAAGTACCCTATCGCACACTGTGACCCGCACACACACACAAACACACACACAAACACACAGGTTCCACTCCATCAGATTTGATGAGGTGATCGAGTGTGAACCCTCTGCATCTCACATCCCTCCATCCTTTCTCTCCACACAGCAGCAGTCCTTGTCTTTCTATCGATCCCGTCTTATCTTCCCGTAAACCTGGACCTCTTTTATTCCTCTCCTCCTCATCTCGCCACCTCCTATACCCTCCTCTCCTTTCTCCTCATTGCTATTGATCACCCTGTGTGTTCAACAAAGTAGAGAGCAGGCGGCTGGTAATGTGGAGCCCGGCCGGAGTAGCACTGCTCGCGGTTCAAGTATTGCTTTTCGCTCCTAATGTGCCCAATCAGGTTCTAATAGACCTTGGGTTAGAGCATCAAGGCCCGTCAGCGTCTTCCCACTCCTCTCTTCTCACCTTTCACTTCTCCTCTCTTCAAGAACTATCTGTCTGCACTGTGTTTATGCCAGGTCCATTTTTAGCTGATGACGGTTGATTTCGCTACCTGATACGAAAGCTGTCATTGGCAGATTTTTTTAATACATTTATTCTTCCACGGAAGGATTTTGCTTCTGCTGACTATGCACACACTTGTTCAAAAATGCCCTGCTTTGCATTTTTTTACAGTAATGCACATTCATTCCTGGGAGCTGCCCAGTAGAACCACAGTCTGCTACTTTTGGCCACTGGAAATACAGAGCACCGGACACTCAACCCTTTCATTGTCTCCAGACTTCTCTCAGTCACTGAGCACATTGAATATAACTTATGTAGCTGGGTTAAGTGCCTTGCCGAAGGGCACATTCATTTATTATTAGTTGTTGAGTCAGGGGAAAGTGTCTCTGGCTATTTTCTTTTACAGCTTTTGCTTGTCTTCCTGGGATTTGAATAGGTTATGAATGAAAAGCAGAACAGCAAAGAATAAGTTGTATTCAGAGAGATGAATGGGGATGCACAGTTCACTGCATGTTAGTTTGAGTGGGTATTTGTTTTTTTGTGTGTGGGGAGGGTTCCGTTTATGTGATGCTCTGGAACACATCTGTGCAAGCTTGACGCACACTGTCATCGACTCACAAATCACACAGCCGAGCCTTAGAAACACAATGTTAGATGAACGTGAACATGTACTCAGAGGCACATTCTAAATTCAGATAAATCTAAATGCCAATACATGTGGTGGTGTGGCAGCGAGATTGCAGGGCTCCAAGTCGGTGCACAACAAGTAAGTGTCCTCAGTATATGGACCGTGTAGTTTTAGCCTCAGGTTGAGCTCATATATTTTGGGATGGCAGGTGGTTTGGAAGATGTGATTATGTAGAACAACTTCTAGACGCTACAAGGCATCTTGGGAAGAACACATAACTAGATAAGCATGCAGTAACTGGATATGATGTCCCTGAATAAGAAACTTTACCAACTTTTGATTCACTCCCTCATGCCTTTGCTCTCCTCTCAACCTGTTCAGCACGTCATCAAGGTCTGTGGGTTGTTTCTATAGGAGTCCAGCTAGGTGTAACCTTTCTGTCCTGTGACCCCCTCACTGGGATCCAGGGCTCTGGGCTCAGCGTGAACTCCTTAACTCCTACGGAAAGAAATCCTCAAAAAAGGGAGCAGAGGAAAGGGGAGAGGACGTAGAGAGTGGGAGGGAAAGCGAAAGAGCACTACTGGACAATTAGCCCCCCTAGGAGCATGGTAGGTGGTCTCCCCAAGCAAGAATACACTGTGAGTGTTTCATGGTTGGCAGCCAGAGAGACAAAATGAAGCGAGAGAGAGATAGTGTATGCGTGGGTGTGTTTGTGTGTGTGTGTTGTAGTCTTTTGCATTCACACGCCCAGCGGTTGTTGTTCCGAAATGAGACAGTACGTCGGGTGCCTGCAGGCGTCAATATGACCATTTCTATTATTCAGAGCTGATTACAGCGCTAAATCGTACAGCGGTGAATACTTTTTAATGAGCTCTGAAATCCAACAGAGAAAGTTTGTCCGCTTTTTGTTTGTCTGAATCCGGCTGGCGGGGGAAAAGAGCGAATTTGCCAGAGTGATTGACTAGTGTACTGACGTGTGAGGAGCACGTTGCAACATATGTGAGTGGGGAGATTGAGATGTGTGTGGGTGTGTATATGACAGACAATGAAAGTGTAATGCTTCTGTTTAGTGCGTATAGTGTGTGTGCATGCACGGCCCACAGTATTGATCATGTGTGGATGTAGTAGTCAGTGTACATGTGCTGCGTTTATATTCAGCATATAAATGTGTACACAAAACAATGGTTGCGTGTGTTACCCTGCTGTTCCTAAGCAAGTTCACTGCCGCGAGCAAGTATGATTGACCTGTAACTACATGGTGATCATGAACTGGTGCACCCAGCCTTACTTTACGTGTGGGCACTGATGACAGGTCAGAGTGCTATCCCAGCATCCCTCAGGCCTGCACGCAGGGCTGGCAGTTGGAGGCAGGGCAGGCAAAGTGCATCCAGGTTTTGCTATATCTAGTCGCTCCCATGCGCTTATCAGAAATAACATACGTTGGGCTGACACCTCAAGGTCAACGAAACAAGAATCGAGAAGGGCTGAGTGGAAACAGAACACAGACAGTGTGTCTGCTTGCACATAAGTAAATCAATCATTATTGGCTTTTTGCTGTATTCATATTTCTTAAATGTAAAGTGAACAATCAGGGTAAATACTTAATGTACTTATAGACGGTGACTCTCACTGACCCTGATGTGTTACTGTTGTTGTTTTCAATAGTTTGTGCCCATTATTATTACACTGAGAATATCTACAGCATAAAGAGAGAAAAAGCCTTTTTATAATGAAGATCTGTCAATAAATAAATTGTTTTAGTTTCTCTATTCTCTTGTCTAGGTATATGTGCAACTGGAAGAAATATATTGAGTTAAATATATTGAGTTGTAATCCTTTTTTTGGATGGGCTAGATGTTTTGGAAATTGAATAAGAAATGAATGACATATCTGTCATATCAGCGTTATAGTCAGTCAACAAGAAAACGTTTTTATGATCTGATCGATTTATGTGAAATTTTATCCTTGTTCTTCCTTCTTGTTCTGGCTCAGGCAGGTGACACCTTATTTGCATCTACGGTTTAATTGGCTCATTTGATATTCTTTATATTTGCATTTGTCAGAATAAATGCGACAGTATACCACAATGTAGATTTATATTATATTTCAAAATGCATATTGCCAATCTTTGAAATATTACTTCACTTAGTGGCTCCAGACAAGATCTGCTTGCACTGATGAAATTAGCAGTATGATTAGCTGAAATTGAATCCATGGACCTCTCATGCAGACGCTGGAGAACTGATGATTAAGGTCATCTATAAACGGTAGAAACTCTCCACTCACATAATAACACGAGAGACATTGGTTTTCAACTGCTTGAGACAGATAGCGATGGTAAACCTTACACACCTAGCACTTCCTGAGTGTACCTCTTAAACCACTAAATGCTTCAGTGTTCAGGGCCTACTGGCTTATGTTGCATTTCTCCTAGAAAATTCTTGGCAGTTTTCCCCTGTAAACTAAAGTTCCAAAACATCCCCTGGGGTCAAAGCCTCGTGAGTGCATTGTGATTTGCATTTTCACAGAAGGGAGAAAAACCAAGGAAGATTAAAATGAACCCAATGACAAATCAATAGCATGACGGTCAGTGACTTTTTACAGTACATCATTATAACAGCAGAGGGTTTTTAAAAAATGCTCTGTGCTGCATTTCACACATCAATGATGTGCAGAGCTGCAGGCCCCAACCCAACTGTTCCTGGATTTTCAAAAAATACTAGTCCCTGACCAGGGACTTGTTTAGAGAGATAAAACAAGGGGCCTGCAATTCAAGTTAACCTCTGGTTCCTCAGATAAAAACACAGGTAGAGGGACTTAAAATTATTCTGGGAAAGGTTCCTGCAGTCTATCTTTCCATTGGTGCTATGTATGCTAAGAACCAGCTGCCTGCTGGGACTTAACAACAGGGAGAGTGAAGCAAAACCAAAGGTTTGAAGTTGCTTTTAAATCAAAACAATTAGCTGAAAGGTGCTAAAAATGGCATATAATCTATGATTATGTGCCGAGGGAGAGTGTGAAAATCTGTAGATCCATTGCTGTTAGTGGCCCTTTCAAATTAAATGTATCTATCTGACCTTGTGTTAGTATTTGTTGGTGCAGCTTTATTATGTTATTTGAAGCTTGACCAACAAAATGCCTCGGTCACGATTTTTTCCCGGGAACAATAAAACTCTTTCACAGCTATGGAAACTGCATCAAAATGTATCGTGTCCAAATTGATCAGCTATGTATCTCCACATCACATCTACTCCCCACATGTTTCAAATAAGATCCCCTTTTATTGGGGGTGCGTCCACCGCCACAAACCAAAATCACAGATGGTCTTTCTGTCTGATTAGCTCGACGTCAGTGTCTCCAGTTTCGTCTAGCCCGCACCTCCTCTTCTATTGCTTCTTCAGGTCTGAGCAGGTGTTTGGCCTGCAGTCAGAGTCCAAATCAGATCCATTTCATCTGTAATCAGCTGGAGCCACTGGCACTGATGGAAGAGATCAGAGCACCGATCAAAGAATTATAAGCCAACCACGCCTGACCAGCCGACCATAACACGGACAAGGCGGCGAGGGGGGAAGAGAAAAAGAGAGAGAGTGGGTGAGGGAGCAAGGACTACAGTAGGGATGAAAGGAGGGAAGATGGAGATTTGAAGGCCTGCAGATCCCAGGAGGGAGACATGAAAGAACAGGGTGCTGGGGGGGAGCAACGAGGGAGGCTAAGAAGTTACACTGCACTGCTCTCATGGGATTTTGTTTTTTTATGGGACGTTTCTATTAAGTGGAAATAGGTTGTTTCAAGTCAAATGCAGCGCTCGGTTATGCTTCAATTTAAGGTAATTAGAATAGATGGGACTTCCAAGCACTATGTGAAAGGAAAGTCAATGACATCAACTTCATGCATCTGAATTGCTTGTCGCACAGCCGCTGGTTAGCAAATCATTAATTGTATGCAAATACCGGAAGGGATGTGCTCAGGTGCATGACATTAGCTGCTAACACACTGATGGCAGTTTTGCAGCTTTAAAGGAAGATTTGAAACACAGAGGATGTTAACATGATGTTGAATGTTTCAGAAGGACAAAGCAGCACACATTTATTATCACACACTTTTACATTTTTCTTCTGCATTCAAACACACACATGTTTGTAATCGTATTCTTGTTAGGACTTTCTGGACCCTTGTGGCCACCTACACACACACACACACACACACAAACACACACACACAAAGCTCTACTGTATGTTGCTCATCATAAAGGCTCAACACACCAATTTTCTTCATACAGATATGCTAGGTAATGGCATCATATATTGCAACTATACTTAGGTTTTATATTCTATATATAGAATTCTATATTTAGAATATCAAGTTTGCAACAAAACCATGAAAGTATCAAACACACACACATACACTACCTGCTTTAAGTGTCCACCTGTGTTTTGTGTCAGACACTGAGTGTTCATGGTGTGGATGGGTGTGGGTGAATGTTTCACTGTCACTAGAGTCTCCACGTCTGCTCCATTAGTTCCACACTTTGAATAAAAGCTGTGCATCAGCTCCGTTGCCTTCAGCTCTTCTGTCATTGTACAGGAAAAAGCTTCTCACTGCAATTTAGAGCTGGGTTTTGTTTTGGGTTTTTTTTTTTTTCAGAACCGTTGCACACATGTCTCCACAGCTCTGTATGAATAACTGAGACGAAATTGCAAGAAAATGCTGAAGTCCATGTTGACTCCCTTCACTTTACATCCCACAAGTCATCAATTTTGTAGTGAGCTCTGTAACCTGATATTTTTCACTCCAGTTTCATAGCCTTTTTGCTCTGGAGTTGAACTCAGAACCTTGAAATCTCTTCAAGGTTTACAACTGGAGCCACTGTCTACTTTTGCATTTACATTTCACTAAAGCAGTCGTATAGATTAAAATCGTGTGACCTCTGATTCATATCACCATATCCATTTTTGAGGGACCTCCATGTTTTTGAAGGCTGATCTCTGATCAGAATGTTTCAACTGTGAGTTTTCATCAAAAAAATTATCATATTAAACATCTTCTCCCAAGGCTTTCTGGGAAGCTCACATACTCTCAGATAACATTTTGAACCCTTCAGAATACATTTGAATCACAAAAATGAAACTCTGTGAACTAAGGTCACCAATTATCATTTGGCATTGAATCTTTCTGTGTGGAAAAAATATCATGTTTTGAGCAATTTATCATTAACGGGCTCTTTCTGAGTTCAAAAAGCTGAACCATGGCACAGATCAATCTGATAAAGGATTCACATTTTTCTTTTTTAGTGACATCTACTGGCTTTCTAATGGAGGTTTGGATCACAGAAGAGTGCCGTGAGAAATGTTTAGATCTGTTTCCAATAGAAAAAAGCCTTTTGTCTTGTGTCGGCTAAATGCAGTGTCTTTTTGTGAAAACACACTGAGTTTTATAGCTTGTTTGCAATCACTCGACTATTATGATACAGGAAAAAATGGAAGAAGGCTTATACTTTGCTGGTCTAGATAATAATACATACACACGTTGGACAAACTTTTTAACTAAATTGAAAGACTGACCGTTACCCCTTATTTAAATATAAGTGGTGCTGCTTGTGCCTTTAGATTGTTTTGGAGCCATTTTCATTATTCGGTTTCTTGAACTTCAAAACTTTATAAACAACTACTTTACTTTTGTTACACAGTAAAAGCTTCTCTAGCTTTCTTAATTGGATCAATTGGATTTGAGCAACTGCAAATGACACAACGCATAGGCATTTTAAAAGCTTCCTTTGTAGAAAATCACTTCCTGTCCTTTATCTGCAGTTCGCACCACAGCAACACAATAGCGTGACATCACATGCAAAAAACCTATTTGGAACAAATTGCACTGTCAGTTGATCTAACCTCTTGTAAAAACAGGATCTAGAGCTACATTTACGGCTCTTTGACACTGTACTTAGTGTAGCATTACTTTGAGCTAATGTTCGGTCATTTGGTGGCTCCAAATTTCAGGTAGGCGGGACTGTAACCTTAAATGCTTATTTGTCTTTGTGTGTCTCTCCATGTTATCACTGAGACATTAAGGATGTCCCAATACCACATTTTCCCAGAAGGAGTACTTACATGTTACAAGTACTAAACCATTTTGAATGGAAATTCGCCCAATCACAGTTGAGATAGGCTCCAGCCTCCCATCATGACCCTTGTTCCATCATGACCCTTTTAATGCTGTTGCAGAGACCATCATAAAAGAACCATCTTTTTTTATTTTAACATGATACAAAGTTGAAAATGAGCTATCAGCAGCTTCAGACACATACATGCCCAACCATTAATATACCAATGCAGCTCAAGCTTTTCACCATGAGGATTTCAAAGGAAAGGAAACACAACATAGTAGTAAGTCCTGGAACCGCTCTCATCCTTTCGTCCACTGGGTGTGAAATCGTTTGATCCAGCTTGTTCTATGTAGTTGGAACAGCTTTTGTGTGTGAGACTTTGCACTTGTGTGTGCATTTGTGTGTGTTTTTAAATGCCCCCAGAGCTATAAAAGGTGGAGGGAAAGGGGAGGGTTGCAGTCAGGAAGGAAGGAAGGAAAGAAGGAAGAGGGCTGATGGTAGCTGCTCTGTTTGTTTTGCAGCGAGGTGAGAGAAGAGAGGAAGAGTGGGGGCTGTCCTGTAGTCCATCCATCTGACACTTAAGGGTTAATGGAAATTAAGTCTGTCCCAGTGTGATAGTTGGGGCAGAGGATGGAGGGCAGTAGGTGATGCGCCTTGACTCTCTGTAACCTAAAAAATGGTCAGAGGTCAGTGTTAAAAGTCAAACAATGCCTGGAAGGACTAGCAATCAGCTGGGGCTGCACCAGAAGTCAGTGTGGGTGTGTGTGTGTGTGTGTGTGTGTGTGTGTGTGTGTGTGTGTGTGTGTGTGTCTAGTAATATGGCAGGAAGAGAAGGAACAGCCTGCCAGGAGCGGAGAGGTGGGGAAAATGAAGGGCAGGAAGAGGACAGCAGAACTGTGGCAGTGCAGAAAAGAGGCCAGCCAGACACAGGGTTAGAAAACGTTTTTTCCCCTGACATCCGCTCACTTCGAAGAAACAACCCTTCCTCGCTTCTCCCTACAGGGACTCCTCTTACCTCCAAACACACACTGACAAGAAACACTGTCAGTGAACACACGCAGACTAAAATGATACATGTGCACACACAATGACATGAAACGACAAGCACGGCCAAAACACACACACACTCACAGGAGCTCAGCAACCTAATCAGAACATGTGGCCTATTTCTCTGTATGTTTTAATGAGCTCTCCATTGTGGAGTGCTGACTGATATTATTAGGCTGCTGTGTCTCAGCTCATTAGCTAAAGCAGGCTCAACAACAACACCAGCAGCTAAAAGATGATTTGATACCGCCTGCAGAGTTATGTGACACCGCAGAACCTTAAAGAGGCAGTGGCGAGAGAGAAAGCAAGTCAAGTTAATTTGGACATTAGGGGATAACCAGGCTGTATCTCGCTTCTCACAACACATCAAGGCATCATAAGAGTCTGTTTGATAGAAAGAAAAAGAAAAGTACACTATAGATTGACATCAGCTGTCTCCCCTGGCATTCATACAGTCCCCTGTGGAGGTGGCTTGAAAAGTTAATGTGCGTTTGGTGTGAGGTTCAGCAGCGCAGTGGGGTCAAGTTAAGGAGAAACAGTCAACAACACTGAATAAAAGACAATACTGCAGCTGGTTAATCTGATCTCAGCTGAGTCTTATTGCTCAGCAGTGAACAACTCAATTTTCTATTTTAGCACTGCATGAAATTACTGATTGTCCCCTGATGTATACTAATGCAGATAAATGAATCAATCTGAGCTGAGTGAAAAGGCCTACGCTGGTTTAAAAACAGCTGTTGTACATCTTCTGTATACTCTCAAAAATACCACTACCGTAAGCAAGCATGTTTACTGCTGGCCAACCAGGACTGATGCGTGAATTAACACTGTAATGTTATAATATAGGCAGTGTGTAGTACATTGTAGTACACAAAATGACAAATGGCCCGAAACTATCCCTAGGAGGTCCACACTGACCAAAAACAGACACGGACGAACTGCAGACTCAAAACACTCAAAATAGACATCAAATGAGAATAAATACTGGTCAGGCCACATTTAAGTCATTTGTCAGTGCTCCAAAACTCTTTTCTAAAATGGTGAGCTTTAGGTCACCCCAGAGCAGTGTAATTGGCAGTTCTGTTCACATTCAAAGTCATGGGTGGTTTGCCAACGTAAAAGCTTTTATGTTGACTTTTTTTTTTTCTGTCTCTTATTATCCTTTTAATTTGATTATCTTTGTATTGACTAGGCTGTGTCCTGCTGTGAAACACTAAATGCAGCATGTTATACCACCTTATTCCCTTTGTTGCAAGGGTTTTATGAATTTTTCAACACCAGCTGAGTTCTGACAAACAGTTACATGTTTGGACTAGCACAGAGAAAGGACAAAGGACAATAGAATGAGAAAAAAAAAAAAGAAGTCGATGTAAGATTGGCGTCCACACTGACAATTAGTACGGTTTGCTTTACACGGCCTTGAATCTCCATCTCCTCCACCATCTTCTTCCTCCTTATCTTCCCATGTAGTTTTTACACACTGCCTGTTCACTTAATCCGGCCTTCAGGATGCCTACTTCACTTTGTTGCCTCTCAGCACAGAAATGGAGAAGCAGATGCTGTGTGTGTGTGTGGGGGGGGGACACATCTTCGGATGTGTCTTTTTCTCCATAACTCTACCTCCATTTTCTCATCTTCTCAGCCCTTCATCCCTCGCTCGCTCCCTCTATGCCAATCTCTTCTCAGCTCACTCAAGCAAGACCTCCAGCATTGATCCAATAAAGCTGGTAGTTGGCAACGGGAGGCGCGGAGAGCTTTCACCCAGACCCAGCATTTAAGCACACTCATTTAACAGCACGTTGCCATGATCTGATCTGGGGTTGAAGGTGGGTGGAGGGGGAGTTTGATAGATTTTTTTCTTCTTTTGACCTCTGCTTATTTTCCTCTCAAAAGTGTAATCAATAACAGTCGCATCAGTTGGACGTGACCACTCAAACACACATGCATCTCCAAATCTCAATTAGCTTCTCTGCCAATACAACAAGTAGACCAAATGCTTTTTTTGCCAGCACAGGAATTTAATATTCACATGTGGGAATAGGTGAGGATAGGAGACATAAAATGTGCTACAAATACAGAAGTATCTCCTTTCTTTGCGCTGGGCTAAAGTAAATACAGTTTGACATTTCGTGCCTGTTTAAAAGTCAATGGGTTCCCTTCTACAATAAGCACGCACCACCACTCGCTGATATGCAGCAGGTGCAGAGTAGATAGCTTACAGATGATGTTTGAGCCTTTTGCTGTGTGTCTGCATGTATTTCAACTGTTAAGAGGATATTTAGTCTTCGTAACAATGCCAGCTTTAAGAAATATCCATCGTCCCCTGTCTATGGTGAGAGTTCGGTAACAGTTCAAAAACTAGTTTAGCATAAAGTTACTGTCAGTTTCCATCAGTTTCAAGAAAAAAAAAACACTTTTTTATATTTTACATTTACACATAGTGGTGCTGCGCCATGCAGATAGTATTTTTGTTTTATGGGCTTATGTTTTGACATTTTCATCTGTGAGACTGTCTTTTGACATTTAAATTGTACAGTGTCTTCTCTTTCCAGACAGTTTCCCTGTTACTCCAGATAATCACGGACCATACAGTGAACAGATTTCACTACTTTACTCCAGGGACAAATCCCTGTATGAAAACTGTGTGCAAAATATAGAGTTGATTTTATTCTCAATATTTGAATATGCCTCAAACAAAGAGATTAGTATAGTTGGACTGTACTGCTTGTGACACCTACTTTACACAATGATGGGCCAAGTGTTTGGAGAATGTTTGAACTTCTCTTACAAGCTCTTTTTTAATTCTTTGCATGCATTTAACACAATGAAACACCAAGTTCTGCTGAATGGCTCCATGTGTGTGCAGCTCACTGCACTGAGGCTAATAAAGACATGTAGACGATGCAGATTTCACTGGGACATCATGGATACAGTGTCGACTGGCTTTTGCTGTTGCAAGCAGACAAATGAGTTCATTCCCCTCCACAGTCTTCAAATGAAATGAAATGTCATTTCTACAGATCCCAAAACATGGCCAAGTAAAACATTTGCAAAGTAGAAAATGCATATATTTGTCATTTAGACGATTAAACCAACAGGATTGTTTAGATGTATTGATAAATAAAAGCATCCATAATGCTTTATAGAACAAGTACAGCATGTCATTTCTTTTTAACCCTGTTAGCTCTTACTTGGCATCATCAATCACTCAGGTCAGTTTGCACAGGTGACTGCAGCACATCGAATCATGGCAGCAATCAAATATAATTTTTTTTAAACTTATTCAAACACTTTGTCTCAAAAATAATTCATTTGACACTATACCATGAGGTAAAGGTGTGAACGACTGACAGGCCGTCACAAACATACAAACACAAATTTGGGAGTGTGTCATTGTGTTTAGTGTGAAATCCACCATGTGTGTGTGTTTCTCACCTGCAGCATCGTAAAAAAGTCAATCAGCCTGTATTGTTAGTGGACTGCATTGCCTCTGTGTAGTCACACACTTGACATATTCATTAGGCATAAACCAATTCATTTACAACACAGTGCTATTGGATTGTCCTTGCCTTGACTTTCATTTCCCAACACATTGGCGTTAGATGTGTTGCCAGCATCAATTAACTTTGATAACTCAGCCCCAGTTTAATATACTGCTGCTGAATTGGATGACAAGACTGTGGCGATAAGCTATTTCTGAGCTTTTTGAGCGGCCATAGTTGGATTATTGCTCACAGTCAGGGAGGGACAGGGAAAACTTTCCTGTCTAACCCCCATGGCCAAAAGTCATTAAAATGTTTGTTTTGTTTTTGTTGGCTGACACACAGACACGCACACACACCGATTACAGCTTTGTCCTTGTTGGCTTTAATGATTTGCATAACTCATTTCTGTTTTACATTATTGTGGATTATGATGACCATGTTCAATTTTATAGTACATGTTTTTAAAGTGAGAAATGAATCTTTCAGTACAGCTTGATTGTGTGGAGCGTTTTGTGTGGCTCTTTTTGAAAAATGTCCACGCTGTAAATACTGTTCTGACAAAATTGTTTCCGATAAACAACTGAGCCAATAAAGGCTGCTTTCCAGCTGATGTGTTGGGTTTTCTTTCTCTCGGCAGGCTGCCAGGAGCCCGGCTGCCCTCTGGAGTGCGCCCCCCCTGTCTCTCTTTCCCGATCAACAGATTGATTCCTCGATCCATCACTCAACAGCTGTTCTGACAAATGGGAGCTGACATGGTAGCCATGGGCGGGACAAAGGTCTTGCTCCTGGTGTTAATGGTTGGACTGGAGAAGTCACTGGGTCTCAACTGGAACCCAGTGCCTCGGAAGACTGTTCGATACCACGGTGAGTGAGCTGTGTAATATCACATGACAGAGGACTCAGACCTCAGCAGAAGCCAGACTTGAACTATTTCTTTAGGCAGCAACAGTAAAATGATTAGCACATTCTGTCCCTGTGCTTATTGCTATTTTATCCCTTGATATGTTTCAAAACATCTTTGGGCCATGAATACAAGCTTGGTCACTAACAGGTACAACAGGTTTACACATTTACTTCAAAAGACATTTTGTAGCTAATAAGATACTGTAGTTTCGTCCATGTTGGGCTGGTGATGGTCAAAGTTGCAAATATTTCTGCCGTAGTTTCTCCAAAGTTGAACTTGAAGCTAACCTTTGTTTGTCTGAAGTAACTGAACATGCTGGGAAATGTTTTTCAAATATTGTTACCTTAATAGGCAAATGCATGAATATAAAATGCAGTTGGTAAAATCCTCCAACTTGTCACTTGGGCAGTTTATCTTGTCAGGCTTCTGATATGAAGCCAATCATTATAAACATGTATTGCCTTACAACAGAGGATTTTCTTTAATATCAGAGGTGGATGATTTCTAATTTTTGTCAAGGGGCCCACAGTATAACAATACATCAGTCTAATCTTAGTGCTCAACTGTATTTGCACTCTTTATCTGAGCCCCCCTCTGCAGTCAGGCCCAGCTTTCTTCACTGAACAATGCCAATTGTTGCAAGCTGAGAAATAGTCTTTTTTAATCCCTCAAAGGGGAAGTGCTGCATTCTCTCTCTTGGGGATTATGGAAATTCTATAAAGAGAGGAAAAATGTATGGGGAAAAAGCTATAGTTTCTTACCTCTCTGTACCACCTCTTCCACCTTTCATCTCTTATCTATCTCTCCTTTTGCTACTCTTCCTCCTCCTTCTTTTTTTACCTTTCATCCCTACCCTACCCTCTTTTTTTTGCTTTGTATGCTGCAGCTCATCGTATGAACCTGAAATGCTCTTATGGTGTTTTCACAAAGAGCTCCGATTTCAGCCGCTCTCCAGGAGAAAGGCACATGGTGGTGAGGAATGGGGGTATTTCAAAAGCAGCTTTCTCGTGCCGCTATCACGCAATGCACACCCCACTGCCACCACCACCATCGCTACCACCCTCCACCCCCTCCCCATTTCCTTTTTTCTCTATACAGTCCCCCTCCTTCATCTCACCCCAGCAGCATGATGCAGGCATCACTGGTGTTGTCATGGGATTTGAGGACAGAGAATCAGGAAGAAAAAAACAATCGATAGGGTCTCAGTAGTTTCTGGTGAAATGTTTCAGTGTGACAAAGCAAAGCCAGTGTTGGCAAAGAGTGGCACGGATCTCTGCTGCATGCTGGCCGGCACACACTTGTGGTAAAGCCACACCAGACAGGGCAAACAGGGACATCTGCAGATACATAGTCTTATGTGGAATGAGAAAATAACATACACCACCAAGACGTCTAATTTTCAACATTTTATTTCTGAAAATGTTTGCCTGCAGAGACAGAAACTCCCCTGGCTTCTTGTGCAGGCTTACAGTTTTATGTAGCTTTCAGCAACATCTCAGAAATAAAAGTCTTGTCATGAAACATGGGAGATGGCAGATCATGTCTCTTGTATAATACTTGATTTGAGTGTGGCACTTTGGTGCAGAAAAGAAACTTGCAAATTGATTTGCATTAGAAACAAGCAGGATTATCTTATCCGTTGACAGATTTCTCCACTTGGTTAAAGAAAAATGAGATTTTCAAAGCTCAATGCTGGGTTAAATGACTTATATGGATGGGTTCTCGCTACAGTGCTGAGGAGGCGATAGGACACAGACGAAATGGAAAAACAAAGCTTCAGAATGGTTGTGGTGATGGGGGGTGGTTTTGAGGGGAGAAGTGAAATGAAAAGAGTTAGGAGAGATCTATAATAGAAAGAAAACACTGAAGAAAACACAAAAAAGAGATAGGTAGAGTGACACAGAGAGAGAGTGGGAGAGGTAGGCCAGTCACTGACTGCCTTAAATGGACAGAAAGTAGCTTCAGACGAACGATACGGAAAAGAAACACACACACACACACACACACACACACACACACACACACACACACACACGCTCTGCAGGCCATTCTCCCCATCTCTCATTCTGCATGGAATATTTGCTCTGCATAGACACATGCAGCATCCATATTAACATCTTTGTATGTGTGTGTGTGTGTGTGTCTGTGTGTGTGCACTTGTTGACCCATGTAACTTGTATGCATGTGAATAGCTGTTTTCATGCAGTGTGAGTTTGCAAGACTCAGACAAGAAGACGGGCAATGAAAAACAAGAGTGAGAGAAAATGTGGGGGCACAGAGGGCGTGTGTGTTTATACGCATTTGTGTGTGTGTGAGAGAGAGAGTGTGTGTGTGCGTAGCTGTGAGTCTGTCTATCTAATCCCCTTTTGTTTATATGTGTGTGTGACTGTGTGTACTGCTTAGGCTGGCAGTCTGAGGGATTTGGAGCTCAGGGGCAGTATAGGAGGGGCATGTGTGTGTACGTGTGTGTGTGTGTGAGGGGGGTGGGCTATGGTGGGGCAGCGATGGTAGAGAGATAACATCCAACCCACCACCCCACCGCTCTCGACCAACAACGTCACCTCCACCTCCACCCAGCAATTACATGAGGCTTACAGGAGGTTGTGGAAGAAGAAACACAAACATCCTCTCTCTCTCTCAGACACACACACGCACACACTGTCCACTTTGTCTCTTACTTTTTAAAAGTCACGTGTTGACATTTTAAATTTTAGGCTGTTGTTATTCCTCACCAGCTGCTCGTCACATTTATGCAGGGAAAAATTACTGTTGGCTCCTAATGAGACATTTTATGTACACACATTACATATGGCCCTCGTAGAGCTGCTAATGAGCATTGTAAATTTACATACTTTTCATTTTTCTCTCATATTTTCATTTTCCAATCACTGACTTTGTGAATGTATCTTGATTTCTTTTCGCTTTTATGTGGACTATATTTCATTTTTATGTTAATATTGTACAAGCTTCTCATTCATCGTTTGCTGCAAAAGGTCTTCGGATCCATACATTTTTATCTAATGGTAAAGGATCAGGCTGGTACTATTGCCTACAAATCCCATGTAGAGACTAAAATCTAGTGCTTTCTTGCTCATCTGCTGTACGGTGACTGTGGCAGTCAGCTCCAAGCCCACTGGTTGCTAGTGGAGACATGAAATCTCTTAAGAGTGAGCCCTGAGTTCAGTTTCAGTTTCAGCTCAGCAGTGGGTTATAGGCACCTTCACCAGAACTATTTTCAGCTGGGGATTAAGACATATTTGGAGTTTTGCATTAGACAGTACAAGTTGTATTCATGAAAATTAATTAAACTGTCCATGTTAATAATGATGAAGGACCTTGTCAAGCAAGTAGAGAGGGGCCTATGTGTCAAGTCTGGGTATGAAATATTACATCAGGAGTCCTAAGTCTTGTGTGTTTTCAAAATCCCACTGTAGCCATTGTGAAATTTAGATCACAGCAGTATCAGATGTCAAACTGATCATCCCTGACTGTGTGAAGGGATCACTGATGGGATGTTTGCTTACTGTATGCTTAGCTCCTAGCTCATGTTAGCCTAGGCTCTTCATGAACATTAGTCTTAGCCTTTGGTTACTGTTCTTTGTCCAGATTCAGGTGGCTGACATGTGATCCGTTTTTTTTCTTTTCTTTTTTTTTCACCAACAGGAGGCTTTGTGTACTTGAATGGGAGAAACCCAACAACATTTTGCCTGTTTCTTCTAATTTCCCTCTTTGGCCTTAAATAAAATGAAAGTAGTAGTTGTCAGGACTTGAAACAGTTAAGAATTAGGCGGCTTGGGTAGGAAGTTTTAAATAAAGTGTAGTCACAAGTTAGCATATAGACCAGTTATGGGACAAATGAATTTGTAATATTTGGTGTCACAGTATGAACAGAGAATAGTGAAAAAGTCACAAAACATTGTCAATAATTTCATGAAACGTTTTCAAACCTTAGCTATAACTATGGCCAGATAAAATAAGGCTATGGCAGCACAAATTCAAGTCTATTTTTCTGTGAGTTGAAGAAGGTGCTCAGCCTTTTATCCTTAAGAGTTTAAGAAAGCACTTGCTTTCTGCCTCTCATGTCTACATCTTTCGCTCTGTGTGACTTTCATTGACCTGTCTTTTTCCCCCCCTCCTGTGTCTTACTGAATGGGCCACAGCTGATTGGAACATCCAATATATTGTTTTAAGCTGTTTTCACACCCTTAACCTGGAGTATGTCCACTGGCCACAGAAAATACCTTAGATACCGAAATACCCACCTTTTTCTCTCTCTTGCTCAAACACTCTTTATCCCTTTCTCTTTTTGGGTTCCTCCCGTTAGATTCCTGCACATAAGTATACACACACATCCACGTAGGCTACACTCCTTAGCCCAGCCCAGTGACAGAGGCCAGCAAAGCCAGAACTATGACAAAACGCAGCAGCTGTGGATAAACAAAGACGGGAAGAAAAGAAAGAATGAAAGACTTGAAAAGGAGGTGAAGCGAGTAGGCGAAACAGAGACCTTAGAAACTCAATATGTTGTTTGAAAATCTGGGTAGCTTTGATGCAGCAAATGAACCCTGTATCTTTAAAGAAAAGCCAAAGTAAATGTATGCCTCCTGATTTAGAAAAAGCACGATAGCATGAGGGACAGTGGGAACACAACACAGAGCTCAAGGAGAGTGGAAAAGGGCTGGGCCTCTGACCTCCAACAACCTCTGTCTCTCTGTCTCTCAAGCTTTCTTTTTTCCATCTTTCTGTCTTTCTCCCATATCTCTCCAAACCCTCCAATTACAGTAATGAGTGGTTGAGAGAGAGGCAGAGAGAGGCTGTGCGTGACTTGGAGGATAGATGGGGGGAGGAGGAGGAGGGAGAGCTGGAAGGAGGACATTCATCACCACTGTTTATCTGTTATAAGTGTCACTCATCCCCTGACCCCATACTGATTGGTCAGTGAAGATTAACAGCAGGGACCAGATGTCAGGACCTGGAGTGCTCTCTGTTGTCATACTGACTTTGTGAGAACTGATGTGTGGGCAATTGGGCATGTGGATTACAAATTAAAATGCCACTCGAAAACTGCTCTTAGCCAGAGCACCTTCTCCTAGCAGCGGCAAGGCTCTGCTTGAACTGCTGACATAAAGTTAAAAATCACTGCCATCCATCATCTTTAATCCTTAAAAACTATTGCTCAAACAGACGTTTGTGTTAGATGTAAGACAAAAAGGTGTAAGAAAAAAACATTTTTAATGTCTTTTAACAAGCAAAGATGTCGGACATTTACTGGTTCCAGTATTTCAAATATGAGTGTTTGGTGATTTTGTTTCATTGTAAATCGACTATCTTTAGGCTTTTAACTGTTGGTTGAAAAGAACAAGCAATTTGCAGCACTTGATGGCCAATTTGTACCGTTTTATGTACTGAATGATTTGGTCAATTGATCCAGTGCTTGAATGTGAATTCAAAAAGGCCAAAGTATTCTAAAGCATCGTACACATGTGAACAATAAAATGCAAGTAAAAAATGTCATTGAAGTGTGTGAATTACAATTCCATAATACAAAATAGTACTTAAAACTATATTCTGAAGGTTTCCACCCACAGTCCACGTGCATGTTAGTATAATTGGGGTCTCTAAATTGGCCGTAAGCATGAATGTGAAGTGTGAATGGTTGTCTGTTTATGTCTCTCTGTGTTGGCCTGGAGATAGACTGGTCCCTGTCCAGGATGTATCCCACATCTACCCCTATGACAGCTGGGATAGGTTCCATTCCCACGGCGACCCTTCACAGGATAAGCGACTACAGATAATGGATGGATGGACATAATTTAGACAGTGGTGGTACTATGTACTGCACTTAGCTAGACAGAACTATTATGTACTCTAGTGATAGGTTGTTGTGCACTGATTCACTTCACACTGAACAGTGATCCATCTCACTGACAGAGACAGCAGATGAGTCAACATGAATCAGTTGAAAGCTGTCAGCAGGGGTCCAACTAGTGCCAGTGTTGTGGGACACAGTGCAAATAATAGGGTGACCGATCGCTTGCCCTTCATTGGCCGACTTTTTGATTGCTGCGTCTTGGCCCTAAGGAAAATGCATATTTGGTTTCTTTTAATTTTTTAAATATGAAGAAAATATCAGCTGTGCTGTAGTGTCTGGAGGGTAGTCGTCCACATTCTTAATGGCTTTTCACTTGAATAAGAATTCCCATTCTTGTGAAACACCAGATATTTAAAGTTTCTAGCATGTAAACTGCTCAGTGAGTCAAATTCCAAAAGTATAGCAGTGTCATGCTGCACCGTTGAGCTCCACAGGCATCTTCTCTATCTGTCTTTGTGTGTCATCACCACAACATTGTACAAAGAGGCCTAACTCTTCCCAGCTGGTGCACCAGTCATACTTGCTCAACCATGAAGCTGGAATGGAAAAACCTCACTTGTGGCATCAGCCTGCTCTTGATTTGTTCTGCTTGATGGCAATATGGAAACCCCTCACCAGAGCAAGTCTGTTTTATCCCATCGCACCCTACGCCCCTTTTTCTCTCTTTCATCTTCCCATTTCCCCCCACTGGGCTCACTTGTCCCGTTGTTGTGTTAATCCACTTTTACCACTTCCTTTCCTCCCACTCTTCCTTCATCTTGCGCTTCGGCTCAATTCAGTCGCTCCACTGCCGTGATCAAAAACAGTAATGATGAAGCTGCAGAGGAAATATAAATTCTCCATAACCAGCAAACATGGGCTTAGTCATTTAAGCCAAGCAGGGACCAATAATTATTTGGCTTCAAACATTTACTTTTGTTATGTATTCATATACTTTTATCACCATACTTTTATGCTCTTTAGGACATTTACTGAGTCATTAATGAGTTAAGGACATTAATTGCTTGTGTTAAAACCTGAATAATCCTACAAATCTCATTCATTCTTAGTTGACATTTAGTCTATAATAACTTAAAATCACTCCACAGTTGCAAAATGTATTTTTGCAGATCCAGTTACTAAAGTCATGTGTATCCTTCCCTTTTCTCTCTCCCTCTCTCCCTCTATAGCTACATGCTCTCATTCTGTCGTACACCTGACTCTCCTCTGAACTTGTCGTCTGTTCAGCAGACAAAGATTGTGCAGTTCTACGTGGGAGTGTGTGCGCAACGTTGCTTTTTTCTTTTGTTTTGTTTTCCTTCAAAGAGGGTACCTGCTCAGATAAAGGTTTTCACGACGCTATGTGCATGTGTTAGTGTGGGCGCTGCACAACGTCTCTCCCTGCTCGGCCTGTCTCCGTCTCTCATTCGGTGTTTGCTTCAAAGCTCTCCCTAAAATAGGCCTTTAATCATAGTTTGGTGTGCAAGTGGCTCGGTGGTTGGAAGCTATAAGCAGAGGATGGGTGTATTTATAGCAGACAGGGAGAAGGAGGCTGCAGCTCCACTGGATGGAGGATGATCACAGAGGCGAGGCCCCAGATTGAGGCCTTTTTGGCCAACAGTGAAGCAACAGGCACTGCCCCCCTTATGGCCTGCCTTCTTCCTCCTCCTCCACCCCACATGGGAGTTATGTTTGGTCCAGATTGGGCTAGATAGTGAACCTGCAACATGACCATTAGATACCCAACACAAGTACATTTAAGTGAATTCAGTGAGAGTTTCACTAATGTGATGCCAAAGCAAACAGCTCTCAGTATAGTAAGTTATGTTTAAAATTGCTGTAATGTTTTAGAATTAATGTTGCATACTGTAGCTCATTAACCACATTTGTATATAGCCCACAGAACTGAAACTTGCTTGATCATCAAAGTGAACATTTTATGTCCTTGTTGCTATTGTACTTTTTAAGAAGCTATAACATGAGGGTTGGCTAATGAACTGCTACCTTTTATTAAACAAATTAACATCATACCTTCCATAAAGGCAAGGTTTTCTTTTTGTTTGTTGCACTCTCATCCTTTGAAAATGTTCTATCTGAAGTGTCATTACTGCTGCATGATTGTGACTGCAGCGCTACACAAAGACAGCATGAATGGAAACTTCTCCTTTGTGATACATTCACAAACACTCCAGTATCCAACACTAGAGCATTTAGTCTGCAAACATCAAATGCACATGAAGCACAATAAGTAAAAGCAGTTGCTGAGAGAAGGTGAACGTAAAATATGTTGTTTCTCTGTGTTATTCTGCAGTGGTTCCTGCTCACAGCATTAAGGTACTTTTACTAAAGTACTGGACTTTTTATCCGCATAATACACACTTTAGTTTTTAACTGAAAGTAGGATTCAGGATTGTTGATTGTGAGTTGTTCTTCTGAGATGTTTTCTTTTCAGATTTGTCTAAAACAATTTTCACTGACCTCATTAGGTTAGTCTATATACCCCTTAAAGATCTCGTCTGATTTAAATATGTCCTAGATTGTTTTGTTTTTTTGCTTTTTTAAAATCTGTAGATTATATAATATTATCAACGATTTATAATCATAGGGTTGCGTCAGGAAGGGCATCCGGCGTAAAAACTGTGCCAAATCAACATGCGGACAATGATCCGCTGTGGCGACCCTGAACTCACGGGATAATAACCGAAAGGACAAAAACAAAAGAAAAAGAAAAATTATCAATGATTTATAATCCAACCACAAAGATTCAAATGCTTGTAAAACACTCCTCATCTCTTTCTGTTACCCTTCATTATCACAGCCTCACACCCATGGAAAGATAAACATTGAGGAGGACACGTAGAGCAGTGATCTCTGATCACCTCTGTTAGCAGTGGTGCTGACCTCGGTCGGGCCCGCTGAGTTCTCCATCTTTTGTATTCTCCATCTGCCTTCTGCTCTTCTATTTTTTCCCCTTTGTTTGTATTTCTCATCGACGTCTGTTGGACTCATTACGCAGCCTCTCATCTCTACCCTCCTTTTTTTTTATTCACACTCTTGTATTTATATTCTGCCTCTTTCTTTCTTGCTCCCTCCAAACTGTTGCATCAAAGGCCTTGTAATTTTGCTCAAACCGCCCCATGCACACACACTCATTAGGTACTCACAACAATACAAAGGTCTTAAAATAATCCTTGTATAAAGTTTTAAACTATTTTCAGATGTCTTACATACAGTGAATACAGGGCAGATTCTTTTCACTACATACTACAGAGATGTTATTCTGTGTGCTGCAGAGCATTACTATAGGTGCTGAACAACCCAGTACAATATGCTTCCTTTATGCTCTGGACATCCTGACTGCATGAATCCAAATACATTTTTGCTGTAATTTAACTTTTTACTCTATGAGAAACCACAAACAATGGACAGGTTCTTTTTGAGTATATTTTCCCTTATCTTTGTTTGCATCCAACTGTAAAACATCTAAAAAGTTAGAACTGTCTTAAACTATCAGATGCTGTCTACATACATTTGGACTCACACACTGTTTTTTCAAAGGAATAATGCCATTTGGTCAATTACACATACCTAGTTATGAACTACAGATGTGACCAGTCTTGTGTCTATTAAAGAAACCCAACTAACTGAGGTTACAAGCTCACACACATACACGCAGCTGGTAGCCTCTGAGCTGCCACAGTGTGGTGGCAGGTGCATCCGCCTCTTAAAAACAGACACAATGATCATGTCCAATGAGCCGCTCAAAGCAAAACCTTCCCTCTGTTGGTAAAGAGAAGTTCAAGGCACTGAGCAGGTACCCTGGAGAACTATTCAGGACTTTCAGTGTGTGTATAGATGCGATGTGTTTTTTTAACTTGCACAGACTGTCTATGTACTGTGTGTATGCTTGTAGAGATGTGCACTGATTTATGTGTGTAGCCATGCACTTCATATACAAGTGTGTGTGGGTGTGTGTGTCTCTGTGTGTGGGTGTGGGTGTGTGTGTACCTTAGTAAAAGTGTGTCAGCTCTGGAGTTTTTTTGCCTGGCTGTGTGGAAAACAGCAGATGTGCTCAGTTCTCCCCGGAGGATGCCCTCTCTCTCTCTCTCCCTCTCTGTCCTTCCCTCTGTCTCTCGCTCACTCTCTCTCCTCACTCTCTCTTATCTAGCTCGCTCATCCGTACATACCCTCCAATGTTTATACATCGCTGCTCTTCAGATAATAAGCTGACTGCAGTACTTATCCCTCTTCCTTCCTTTGGTTACCTACTCTCTCTTCTCTTCTGTCTGCCTCCTTCCATCCATCTGTACCTCTCACAACGTGTCACTTCTCAGGTTTTTTTTAATAACTTGTCTAAGTCTGACCGTATAAATTCACTGTGTGTTTTCTGCTAAACACACATTCAGGCACATGTGAAAGCTGGTTTCAGTGTTTCACCATAATTGGTACTCTTCTGACAGTTCTGGAAGCTGCTGAACTTTCTCTATAGAAATTGTTTGATTTAAAGTTAGTAACTATCTGAAAATAATATCAGTTTCTGCCCTTTTGCAAAAATCTTAAGTCAAAGGTTTCAATATCTTATAACCCATAGGCCATAAAGCAATAAATCATAGTGTTGTTGGTCATAAAGGCCAAGCTCCACAATTATGAGCAATTGCATTTTTTATTTTCTGTCTTTGCCAGAAGATTAAAATTACCCTCATATAAAACAAAGCAAAATGGCAAAATGTTAATAGCCAGTCAGGTCAGTTTCAGATTTTAACCCTGGAAACAGCACATTCCATTTCCAATCTTGTTCTAAAGGTTTCAACCATAACACACAACCTTCATCAGCATACTGTTTTTGCTCAGTTGCCATGGAGCCACGGACAGAATAGGAGAAAATAAGGCCCTGGGCACAGACAAGGCAAGAGCCCCTCACCCCTTACTTTTGGCTCTTTTAAGTATGCTTGTGGTAGATTTTCATTTGTTTTGCATTTTGTGTCCTATGTTTTTGATGCAGCCGAGTAAGGAATGTGAGCACCCTGTTCTTAAAGAAATAAAAACAAAAATAGGTTTTTACACACAGCTAAAACAAAACTTAATTGTCATTACAAACAAAACAAATTGCAGTTCAGTAGCATCAAAGGTGTCACGCGCAGAATCAGTAACAATCCTGACTTTTCTAACCTACCTTGCACACACACACACACATAGCCTCTATACCCAGTACAGAATTCTCCATGTGTATAAGTCTATTTAGTCCCAACTAGGCCACGGCGTCACAAGATCACTTAGCCACACCATAAATCAAACCAGTTCCTGCCGTTCCCTCCCCGGATTTCAGCTGCTATTTTCAGTTGGAACAAACGGTTAAAAGAAGTGAAAATATTCATGCTGCAAAAAACAGAAAAGAAATATTTCTATTCAGTTTATGAGATCACATTACGAGCATTGCAGGTTGTCGTCGCCTCCCGTTTTGCACACATTCCATCAGCCCAGATAAAGTGCGAAAGAGGAGGAGAGGGAGAACAAGGTGACACTACAAGCAACAAGAGTGTGGATAATGAAAACTAAACACCATCCCTTCTCTCTTTCCTCCTGTCTCTGCCTTCACTTCTGCTCTGCACCACTAGTTTGTCTGTATGCTAGGCAGGAGATTTGAATGGTGTGTGTGTTGTGTGTGTGTGTGTGTGTGTGTGTGTGATAACGAGAGTGAACAGCAAAACAGGGGCTGCACATCCTTGATGAAAAATAGTCTGCTCTGGTTTTTCGACAAACATTGCAGATGGAACTGTGAAAAAAACATTTTGTGATTTTTTTTTTTTCATCATCTTTAAGAGACTATTTCTGCCAAAAATATGCGCAGTCCTAAACAAATTAGCCAATTCCGAGATAAATCACATGGACTAAGCTATTTGACGTCAAAGGATCAATATCTGGGTTTACAAGGAGGCTAATATTCCGTTAATACTCTGAGTGATAGTCTAATCAGAGTAAAAGCTCTCATTTAGGCCTTGTATTAAAATGCAATCTGCATCTGGATGTGCAGCCCAGATAATGAACAATCTAATCACACCCACAGATTTACACCCATTATTAGCGCATATTTATCAGCATTTTTATGCTTTGCATTCAGCCCACGTTGTCAGATGGATCTCATTTTCCATTTGCAATAAAGCTGCTCCCTCCAACTCTAAATCCCTGTGTTGTTGTGTATAGGTGTTGTGTATAGTCTGGATTAAGCTGCCTCTTTTCTATAGAAGGAGTCTCCACAATGCTGCAGTGTTAAGTTTATACCTATTTTAATCATCTTTAGTCTCAAAGCTATGTTAAATTGAGGTAAAGAACAATTTAGGTTGTTTTCCAAAACAAGATTAGCTGATTTTCTCCATTTGAAAATTGCCAGTCTTAATGGAATTTTTATTGAATGACTATATGCATACAAACATTTTGGCATCTGGCTCAATAAAATACTCACTTTTTAAGGCTCACATTAAAGCACTGACAGACACTGGAGGATTGCTTTCGTTTACTGATATAGTCTGAACCTAAATCTGCAGACTTGCAGCCTTTGTATCATCCATAGATTAGGGAGATATCATCTTTATTCATATATACTACTACATATATACTACTTTGAAGCGGTAGATGCTGCCTACCTCTGCTTGTGGCTGTGGTGATTCACAGGACTGCACTCCTCATCAAAACAAGTCCTAGTCTGAGAGAGCATCGCGGCTTCTTGTTTATTTGCACAGCTTTTTCTAAATAGACGACCACCTTATCTCACTTCTGACATACAGATCTGGGACTTATCAGCTTGGCCCGAAGACTTGTTTCTGCTAGAGGTTTTAAAGTAAATACAAAGCTTGGGAAGCTTTCAGCGCAGCGGTCCATCCTGCAGGAATAATTTACAACAGATCTTGGGGCTAGATACTGTGGTTAGTTTTAGCAAACTCATTAGGAGTTATAATCATGAAAGCTTTAAGTGAGAGTCTTTTTTTTTTTTATATAATGTCAGTTGGATTTTATGTTACCTGAACTGTATCAGTTAATTTGAAGTTTTGATCATTAAAGTGGGGATTCTCTCGGTGGTACTTCCCTCTTATTGTCAAACCATGTTAAAGTTGTAGCTGTATCGTGTAGATTTGAACATAGTTGGGCCAGTTTTTACCTTTTTTTTTGACGTTATCATCTTTTTAAGGAATATCTTTAGCTGCGACTGTACATTAAGGAGCACTGGAAAGTGAAGTAAAACGTGGCAACGTATTTGTTGCTCAGTGGCACTTTCACTAGAAAAAGTCTTTATTATTTTGAATTGCAGCAATATGAATTACCCAGGTGTTTCAAATGTTTCTATGTTTTGAGGCCCATAAAGCATACGCACTTGAGCCTCCCTCCAGTCAAGTATCTTGGCTCCTCTCACAAACATGAAATAATTTTGCACTCTTCCACTTTACAAATTATATTACAACTAATAGATGATAATAAAAAAGGTCAACTTGTGGTTTGTGATGGTTAAAAGAATTTATTCACCATTTTATTGCTGCTCCAGTTCCAGTGATTATGGTACATGATGGACGTGGACAGTGTAGTAATTTGCGTTGGCCACTATAACCAACTTGCTCAAACGGTTTGTGCTGCACCATGTACTGATCAGCAGGTTAAAACAGCTGGCCGTTGAATGTTGATGAGCTGGAAGGTGCTAAAATGGGCTGCATTTGTCGTGGGTTTGTCACTTTTAATGGCATCTTTCACACGGACTTTCTTTTAGTAGCAAATGTTGAAACGATTTAAGAATCACATAAAGGTAGAAATTATGGATTGTTGAAATCTGGACAAGTAAATGGAAGCTGAGATGTTGAGCAGATTAACTGAGTACAGTGTTCGTATGTGCAGAAGCTCTTGGAGACCGTTGCTCTGTAGCATTTCAGAGCTGTGTAAGCATCTTGTAGACACAGGAAGAATGATGGTAAGCTGTAGCTGGTGGAGTGGGAAACGTTTCTGATGTGAATAAACTGAGATATAAACCAAGTTCAACAATGGGAGTGGGAAATGTTCTTCTGAGGTTTCACCTGTCAACTAACCAGTTGAAAGGAAGATGAGATATTTTGCAGCTCTGGTTTATCAGTACTATAACATACTGGTGTGTCTGTGTGTCTTTATCCAGATGTGTTGGACAGCATGGCGAGGTTCAGCGTTCAGGGAGTGTTCAACTACAGCATGCTGACTCTGTCCGACTACGAAAGGGTTCTGTACGTTGGAGCGCGAGAGGCGTTGTTCGCCCTTGACCCCAATGACATCAGCAGACAGCTACGGCCACAGGTAACACACAGTGAAAACAAACACACTCTCACTGTAAAGGCTTTATTTGCCACTACTGAGGGGGATTCGAATTTTATAAGTTATAAGTTATAAGTTCAATGTGGACAAGCAAAGATTTCAAGTAAGACCATTTTTTATACAACACTGCCCAACTGGCACTGCAAACACCCACACGTTGTGCAAGGCTTTTGGCGAAATGAAAGAAATTAAATGATAACACATAAGATTTAATATCACAGCTTCATGATGGACAGTTCGGGAACAAAAGGCATCATCTCCTCTACACAGTCTGGTTAGTGAGCACTGCAGAGATAAACACTCATTTCAAACACTTCATTTAAATACACCAAATTCAATTATAATATAATTTGGGGATAAATTATTATATAAAACATTTAAATATTAAAGAGGTTCAGCTGGATAAGCAGCAAAGGAAGCAAAAAGCATATCTCCCTTTGCTTCGGCTGCCTATTAACATTCACACTGCCCTTTTTTTTGTTATTTTGACTCCTTTTTGGACTCAATGGCATATGTAAGCACACAAAAACTGGCAGATAATCAAAGAACCTAATGGTAGGCTACCATAATAAAGTTGACTGAGTCATACCATTTGTTGTCTTTTATTGGTCTGGTGTGTACTTATTTTAATAAATCTTCAGGCCTCGTTGAAGCTAGTAATATACAGTACAAATAGGCAAGCAATTTAATGTCTTCTCAGAATGCATTAAAGTGTCCTCCTTCAAGGGTCAGAAAAATAATAAATTGTATTAACCGACGCTGTTAGCTAAGAGCTCTGCAGTGTGTCAACTTTTCCAAAGGAAAGGACAGCTTTGCTTTGTTGAGTTTATTACATTGTTTGTGACCACAAATTACACCCAAACTGGTCACTGCAAACAGTCACAAAGAACCAAGAAAGTGCCAATACGCAATATTATAACAGTTGGCCTCCTTTACATTTTGGTCCTTGATTAATAGAAGGTATGTGGATGATATGTTATTAACACAAGGTTATAATGATAAAAGCTAGCTGAGTTTGCAGTTCATTGTTTAGCCATTAGTATATACACTCACTGGCCACTTTATTAGGTACACCTGTACAATCTAATGCAATCCAATACAGCAGCTCTGCCATGAATTCTACTTAGAACTTCTAGTTAGAACTTCTCAGATTTTAAGTAGAAACTGTCAGAAAGGTGATAATTCTGCTCTCTGTTTATTATTGAGGTCAAAGCGGTTAGTGGAGTTGTACTGGAGTGCATTATAAGAAGAGGTAGTTCTAGAGGGGCCAAAACTTTAGACATATAGTATGTAGAAAAATGCAAATTTTAAGCATTTTAACTGTACACCTAATTAAATCGAGATTTGTTAAAATGCATGTTAGGTTAATTGGTGCCTCTATGTGTTGGTCCCTGAGATAGTCTGGCAACCTGTCCAGGGTGTACCCCGCCTCTCGGCCTATGACAGCGGAGATAGGTCTCTGCTTCCCCCGCGGCCCTAAGCGGATAAGCCATTACAGATAATAGATGGATAATAATAATTTCTTACAAAGCAATGTGTCAAATTACCAACAGCAGCTTTTTACAACCATCTCCCATCTTTCTCCCATGTATCTTGGTGTGACTGCCACATAAAGTATGTTTTGGAGCGGTCTCATTTATTATAATTCCTAAACAAGGACTAACTGAAGAACTGTGCACAGCGGACAGGCAGGGTTGGCAGAGTAGATTGATTTTCAGTCTCATGCTATTTGCAGTCTTGTTGCATATTGTAGCCTGAACATTAAGCTACATTTGAATCTTTCAACCATAAAAACAACACAACTTGTAACAAAAACAAAGTAATGATCTTTACTTTTTATGATTGATTGAATACTTGTTAAATCAGAATGGAGATTTTTATATTTTGGATGTACTTTGTACATTTTCTGATATTTTGCCAGGTTATTACTTTATTTGGAAGTTATTTATGTTATCTGTTGCTAAAAGCCTCCAACAGTGATAATGTGAGTAAGCTGCAAAATATCATAATATGTGCAGCTATTGGCTCAATATTTCACTTCTGTCAGCACAGTCGTATACACTGTAAATGTGTGGGAGAACACGAGCACCCATACACATACACTTTGGCTTTGGTCCTATCTCTCTGAGTTTATGATGCACTTATTTGTGTATCTGTGTGTGTTTGTGTGTGTGTATGCATGTGCATGTGTGTGTGATTTGTAATGTTTTAACGTTTTAATTTGTAAAATTTGTTTTCCTGCTCAGGATAAATACCCTTGATTTGACCTAATACACACATACTTAAATATGCAGAGATGCTGAAGCCACAGAGACTTACTCTGATTTTGCTTTGTTCCTTCAGTAATTGGCCCATAATGCAATCAATACAATTACAGCAGTCCAGAGAAGGTGTAGTGAGCAGCCTGCAGCAGTTTGTGAGTTGTTATCTGGATTACCATCATAATGAGCAGTTATTAGATGCACACACACGTACACACACACACGCACACACACATAGCATGACATGCAAAACTAGCACAGGCTGTTTGAGTGAGGCTTATGAGTCCTACAGTAATGATGAGACCACCTGTTGTTAGCCCCCAGTGTGCAATCTAGTGGAAAGGAGCCAACATAAAAAAATGACTGAGTGAGGACAAGGAAATAGTTTGTCCCCTCTCTCTCCCTCTGCCCATCACTCTGTCTTCCTTCCTCCCTTTTTATTTCTTTGTGGTTGTCTTACTCACTTTTCTTTCTTCATTACTTTCATGTCTGTCTTTTTTCCCTGGATGTTTTCTGTTTTTCTCAGAATTTAGAAGTTTCGGAGATACGCAGCTCCCATTCATGTCTAAAGTGCTTTCTTCTCCATTATTTAGCTACGAACTGTGCCATGGTGATGGTTCTCATTATTTGATTTACTTATTCTGTTCCGTTATTTCCTACTGGTAACCCAGTCACTACTGGAAAAATCGGCAGCATTACTGCACTGTTTCACTTTGTCCCTGCATTAACGACAGTAAAAAATCTTTCAGTAATAATTTGGGTCACATTAGAAATAAGAGAGTATGTTATATTTCTAAAAGAGCACTTTCAGCTACTTGAGAACTAATGTTCAATTTAAGTTCTTTTTTTCATTAGCTAATGGGCAAAGTGTAGATTGTAGTCTTTGTGCACATGCATGGTGAGATAAATCATTAGAGATTACCATGTGCCTTTCAAATTGCTGAAACCAAGTGGCCCTGTAATAGCACTGAGTTTCTTCCCAAAATAAATGTTTCCACTTCAGCTGAGATCTTTCCACTAACTACCTGTGGTACTGTCATTAACTGCACTTACTTTCTAAAATCTCAAAGATTTTCAGATATATACTCTAATGTGAAGAACGCATGCATGTTATTATTACCATGGGTTCATGGGAAGTCGAGGGCATTTATCTTGGCAAATGTCTCTTTGTTACATGTTAGTCAGCTTGACCGATATACAGTCGCTTTTGACTAAGCAGTTTCAGTATAAAGAGAGATGCAAACTTAACCCTGAATCTAATACTGCACATTCAGCTTGTGCAAATGTACCTTCATCATCAGAAGTAACAAAAATGGTCAAGGAGTAGACGTAAAAAAGTTATAGTTTGCATCCCCCTTGAGAAATTAAAGACAATGTATCTTAATTACTTTCAGATAAATGTGGCATTAAATATTGTGTTGATGAAAAAAAAGCATCTTTGTTTTACTCTTTTTTGCAATTTTAAAATAAGGGGAAGCCTACTTTTGTCCCCAACTGTACAGTACGTCAAATACTGTAATAATCTGTGACCTGGCCCTGACTTTCTATAGCAAGCATTATAATATGAATACTTTAGTAATAGATAGTGACTGTAGTGACAAATAAGATGGGAACAATTACAAATAATAGCAAGCTGCCTGTGTTTCCATGCTTAATTTTATCAGGTCTTTCGTTAAAAGTCCATTAGTTCAAGCCACAAATCCTAGAGGTAATATTTCACGGCTACTGGTCTTCATGATTAATTCTGTTATTAAATCTGAACCACTATAATTCCATCATCATCTCTCTAGTGAACATAGAAACTCTGGATATTATCAGTGGATTTTCAAAGGATAGTGTTCAGGAGGAGTATCATTTTTGTGACCTGCTAATAAAATATAAATATTTTTAAAAATTATATACATTTGGGAATTCTTAAAATGCAGCTCATCAATGTGTAATATACAGTATCTAGACATTTTTTTTGCATATATGTTATATATAACATATGAGTTTAAATGTGAAGTGTGCAAGGATTTTATTTTGTTAACTCAAGGCCACATTGTAATATACTATATAAAAGTAAGTATTTTTTGATTGGCTAACAATAAATGGCGGTAGTCCATTGTTTGATTGCTTTTGGTTTAAATCCAGTCAAGTAAATCAGGGTTTAATTCTGAATTTGCAGCAGCCCCCCAGCCTGTAATAGCCAGTGTAATTATTTCTAATGATGTGGAAACCTCTTTGTAAACACTCTTCATATTTTGGACCTCCGTCCACAGAGCAAAGTTCAGCCATGTGTCACACAGTCATTAAAAAAAGCAGCCACTGTAAATAACACTACATACAGTAGCAAAGGTCATCAGTAAAAAAGGTGGTGTGGCACATGAAGTGTGAAAGAATGTGCACTTTACTTTCTCATTAGCTTCCTCATACAAGTTTCAGGAGAATTGAACCTTCGAAGGATAAAAGCTTGTCAAGTGCACCATGCTTCTTACCGATTTGTTTTTAATGTTTTAAACACAATAATTGAGGGGGCAAAACTCAAACAAATTCTCACCTGTAGTCCATGGACTATTTTTAACAAACTTAACTTTACAGTATCTTTAATTTCAGGTTAACTAGTTTAAACTGTTTACTCTAGTTTTTCAGAAACAACTGGAACTTCAAAAATTATTACAGTAGTGAATCAAAAGTTTGCACTTAATCTCATTAGTGACCATTATGTGTCGATGACAAAAACTGCAGTTTTAGGACCAAAAAATCTTTGTAAAATGTACCAGTGTGGTTGTTACTATAGTTACCACAGCTAGTGGTCAAGAGTGCAGAATCTACTAGCCAAGATTAGTAAAATGGCAGCAAGAAAAGTGTGAAGTTTCTAGCTAAGATGTGTCTCTTGATGTACCACATTAAACAGAAATGAGGTGATGCCTTTTATACATCTATTTACAGTTGGCAATCTTTTTTATGGTCTTTGCCAACAACCAAAAAGGATTTTTTTCAACACTTATGTACCAAAAGCAGAAGACATGATTCACAGAAAAAAAACAATGTTTCCCACATCACATGTGTATGTTCCTCTTCTCCAGATCGACTGGCCAGCTCCACAGGACAAGAAGAAGGAGTGTGTTGCCAAGGGGAAGAACAACCAGGTAATGTGGATTTTAGCTGACTGAGTTTATGGGGTTTTCTTTGCCTTGCTTGGGGGCATGTTGGCAGTAGTTTTGAAGCCAGCGTGTTATAAAAGCAACATTATTCACTTGACTTTATATATATTTCCATTTCATCAAGTCACTCGGAGATTTCAAATTGGAAACTCTCCAGTTTTTACATTAGCAGGGTGTGATGGACATCATCCAGACGGGGTTAGGATCAGCAACTTTTGTCTTGCAAAACAAAAACTACTGTTAACAGATACAATATTACTTTAGTCGTAACACATTATGCAAAAGAACTTTATGAACACAAGTGAAGTTTAGTGGCACATGACGGTGCAGGAAATCACTGCCTGGTTAAGGAGTAATGCATAGCCTTTTTCTTTACTATTCCATAATTTATTATATTAAACTAACTAGTTTTAGCATTAACAGGGTGAAAAGCAGTAACTCTATAGCCTGTTTCAGACATGAACTCTAGAGAATGTCAGGAGGATCAGGTCTTGATATTGTCAGGAGTTTCCCTTTCAGACATGTAGCCAACATTGGGAGATAGTCCGTGTGAGATGCCCGCTTGTTAAGAAATACGTGTAATTGGGCAAAGGGGGGTGCTTGTGCTCTTCGGGAGTATCACCTCCTCTATTCACAGATGAGCTCAGTTGGAGATAATCCGGACTTTGCAGTAGGGAGCTGGCTTAGTAATATCCGAGTAACGTCAGGGCCAACAGACTTTGGTGTTTGCATTCACACATACACCCCGCAGAAAAAGTCTGGATAATGTCTAATTTCCTGTGCATGTCTGTAAGGGGCTTATGTAACCCACCAGTGCCTCTCTAGAGCCCATTTCAAACATGCACTGGAATTCAGACATTTTCCAGATTTTCTCTGTGGGGGGGGGGGCATTTGTGTGAATGCAAACACCAAAGTCTGTTGGCCCTGACGTTACTCGGATTTTGTAAGTGAGTGGGCGTGTTGATGACGTCTATTACCTGCGACTGCTGCGAAACCAGGCATATACAAACACCCGAAGGTGAAAAACTCATTCGTTCATACGAACACAACAACAATGTCAAATTGGAAGGACAACGAAATTCGCGAATATCTGACAGACCTGGAAATCATCAAACAAATACAAGGAGCAGCATGAGATTCTGTGGTATACGACGAGATTACAAGCAAAACACTGTCACTTCCTCAGTTTTTGCGTCATGTCCCGCTCCCTGTTCGAAGTGCCCAAGCACCACCCCTTGCTCAATTACTCAGAGTATTTCTTCACAAGTGAGAACGCTTCTCGCACAGACTATCTCCTGATGTTGGCTACGTGTCTGAAAGAAAAACTCCAGACAATATCGGAGCCTGATCCTCCTGACATTCACTAGAGTTCATGTCCGAAACAGGCTTATTTCTCACCACCATTTCGAGTCATTTGTAAACACAGACACAGTGTATCCAACAACCCAGCAGAAGCTTAAGCTGCATAATGTACATGTGCAAAAAGTCTCATTTAATATTTTATAGAGAAACACAGAACTTTTTTAAAATGGAGTTAAAGCTTTTCTGGTTGCACAGCAGTAACGTTTGATGTGGTTTTAAACAGAAGGGCGAATGCTTCGCTGGAGCGCAGTAGCACCAACTCTAACAAAAATTGACTGAAAAAAGGAAAGTACATGTCAAGAAATTACTTTAACTGGTGCTTTCAAAATACTCCACTGCTTTTAAGTAGTCATTAAAAGTTAATGCATGTTCAAATTTTACGCAATTTTACGACAGTTTCCTTGTCTTTAGTGCTGTGATCTCGTTGATCGTACAGAACATTTTGTGTAAACTTTATAAAAAAAAGTGCTTTTAGGGTGCATAGCTATTTTAGTCCAGTAAATAAAATATCTGTGAATGCCTCCATATGATTACAGGAATTTACTGATATTGTGAGAATAAACATATGGTGTTTACACTGCCTGCCATTATATTTAGCGATTAGCCCTTCCATTTAATGTTGTAGTTTTGGTCCGTCTGCCAGACACATTGCTTCCGGATTATCCTCAGTGATTGCAGGAGCTGTAAAAATGAATTTAAAAACAACATATCGCTCTTATTACCGCTGTGAGATATAGACGCTGGTTTGATGCTGCAGTGCATCAGCTCGATGCAATGAATGATTCCTGCCTGTATTACACATCATGTGTGAGCATCTGTTTCCAATCCCTTTCAAAGAACTTTATTGTTCATCACAGTGCAACCATTAAAGGGCACGTTCTCATGAAACACTGCATATATTATATTCTTAATTACACACATACAGTATCCTTTTGATGGGAACAATCTGTCACTTTTTGAACAGCTGAATGCTGATTAGATCATGTGGCTGCATCACTGGCATGTACTCAGCAATGTCCTCAATAGGACACTGAATGTTTAGAGGCCCCCAATGTTCAGTGTCTTCAAGTCCGCGCCTCCCAAATGAATTAAAAATGTTTAAAGTTTCTGTTTGCACAGGCAAAAGATCCTTTGGCAGCTTGATTTCTTGCATTTTTAATCAAAGGTTATGATTTCAAGGTTACAGGAGTGTTTCAGGTGAATTTAAAAGAAGTCGGATTGAAGCAGTGTTGTGCGACTAAATCTCAAAGGAAACAAAACAGAGGAAAAAACAACACTGGGTTGATTTGGAAGTAGCATTTAATAATAGTAATAACTCCTCCTCTCTCCTTGACAGACTGAATGCTTCAACTACATACGTTTTCTGCAGAGCTACAACCACACGTTGCTCTACACTTGCGGAACCTACGCTTTCCAGCCCAAATGCACCTATGTGGTAAGTATGCATGTGTATCGCAGTAGCGCTTGTTTGCCCAAAATAGTGAGTCATAGCGAGCCAGCGCTGACAGGTGTCAACTTGAGATGTCTACCATCAGACCTGAGGCGACTTCCACTGTGTGACCAAATAAAAATAAATCCAATGGAAAACACTGTCACACGCTGGGTTCGCTCAATGTATGAACACTGGTGTGTATTGTGTGCAAATGTGTGACACTGATGCAACAGGACAACATGGCGAGGAGTGAAACTATGGTTCTTGTAACAGCAGACAGAGCTTGCAGCTGTGTCATGTGGGTCATAATACATACTGACCACAAACCACCTGTGTTCCTCATTGTGTGTGTGTGTGTGTGTGTGTGTGCAGAATGCAGACCTTTTCACTCTCAACAATGCAAACCTGGAAGATGGGAAGGGAAAATGCCCATATGACCCTGCCAAAGGCCACACTGGCCTGATAGTGGGTAAGTATTTTCATATTTATGTGTTATGCAATGCATAACTTTAAATATGTGCATCTTTTCAAGTGTTCCAAATCCAGGCAATACTAAAATTTTATATAAAAAAACAATACAAAAGTTTTTTTGATTGAAAAATCATTTCACCTCAAGAAACCTTAGTACATAGTTGTAAATCCATTGGCATCCATTACCAGCTCGAAACACAGAGTCAGGTTCAGTTGTTCCGTGTCTATGTATAGAAGTAAACGATTTCATGGTGTTATAGCTTTAACAGACCCATAAAATGCCCATCAAATCTCCAAAAACCACTCCTGCATCATTTCCCATCTGTTTTTTAGCCATACGATTGTACTGAGAGTCCAGACGTCCCATTTAACTTTGCATGCTGCATTCACTTCTGCGTGGACAGCAGCGCTGAACCAGCAGGCACCCATTCTTCGTTCTTTTTTGTGTTTCCCTGCTGAACCACTGACCTTCTCTCATTGTAAGCCTGTTCTATTGTGGCTGGGAAAAACAGAATTAAACTAAAGCTTGCATTTTTGTTGTTGCAGATAAGGAGCTGTACTCTGCAACGCTCAACAACTTTCTAGGTACCGAGCCAGTCATTCTGAGGAACCTGGGCCGGCAGCACTACAGCATGAAGAGCGAATACTTGCCTTCCTGGCTTAATGGTATGTGAAAAA
This sequence comes from Channa argus, assembly GCF_033026475.1. NCBI lineage: Eukaryota > Metazoa > Chordata > Actinopteri > Anabantiformes > Channidae > Channa > Channa argus. Next base: position 22,753,095 of record NC_090207.1, read on the forward strand.
GAGGACATGAGAAAGACAAGGAGAAAGAAGTAGTAGGCCTGCCAATAGAATGAGGGACAGGGGGGGCAAAAATAGAAAGAATATAATGGAAAATAAATAACAAGAACAGTTTTTTTTATAATACTTGAATTTGACAAGTTTGCTGGCAGAAAATGTCCAAACATTTCCAAAATCAGTTGTTTTTATGAGAAACGATGGTGCAGTGTCAAGCTTTTCAAGCACAGACGTTAACGCATTAAAATGGCATTTTCAGGCGATGCAAACTTTACCCTAAATGTAAGATGATAATAATAATGCACTTTCAGCTAATACAAAGGTTTTTTGATAAGTAGAAGTATTTTTTTTTAAAAAGTAAAATACTGAAAATTACATTGGTGTCAACATTTGCAACTTGAGTTAATTTCTGATAAAAGAATAATTGTAACAGCTGATGGTGCTACTACTGTAACTTTACATTAGCTTTTATAGGAAGTAAGTTTCAAGTTCACAAATACACTGTTTGATCTATTTCTTGCACTTCAGCTTTGTGTCCCCACCTTCCAAATAATTATACAAACTACAGGACCTACCATCACTGTTATTATATTCAGAGGATAATATATTAATAATCTAAAATAAAAATGTATCCACTGTGTTCACCCCTATAGAATTCAGTTGAGTGTTAACTCTTTTTTTAATCTACTCTGACAATGACAAATAAAATAGTTTTTAAATTAAAAGAATCACATCAGAGCTTGATAAAAATGGCCTCTTTTTAACCGAATTTCATTACCAGAAACATGCAATAGAACAAGAGAAATGAGTCGCAGGAAATTAAGCACAGGACACTGCTGCAGCAAAAGAACCGTTATCTTTCCAAAGGGAGGAGTTGGGAAAAGAAGTGAGCCACTTGGAGAGAAATGAAGGGGAGAGAAGAGGATGAAGTCACAGCAGGAAAAAATGGATGATGAAAGAACAGACATTAGGATTGACGACGAAAAGATAGTGTTAGGGGAATGGAGAGTGGAAGGAAGAGCATACAGTCGAGGCTGAGATTTGGACGTTTGATGTGTCAGTTTTATTCTTGCTGATAGGGAGATTTTATTAAAAAGTACACCTGCAATGGAGCTAGCTTCACTTTAATTTAAGCTGCTTCTGGCCAGACTAAAAGCATTTAATTGGTCTGGGTTTGAGTGGAGATGATGCTTCAGAGCCTTTTATACTGAAAAGCACAGTCTGTCTGGGGAAACATTGTATCCTTGTAATGTGGGAAAAAAAAAAGTTTTGCATAAAGATGGTTACCTTGTAAAGCCCCCAGTTGCCTCTGTCCAAAACTGTCTGTATCTGCCATTTTCAAAAAATAAAAAAAGATATAGTTCACAATCTAATGAGGACTGAATATACAGAGAATCACAGAAATATACTGCAGGGAGGAAGTGAGAAACACAAAATGGAGCGCTAATAGGGAGCACTGGCGAGACAGAGAGCAAGAAATGTCTGGAGGAGAGACGAGGCGATGATAGAAAATGGACAGAGGTGAGAAGGGGTGGCAGGAAATGAGATGGAGGTGTCAAGCTTGTGTCTCTGTCTATATGCGATTTAGTCCAAGTGCACCTATACAGGATGGCGCTGTGTGTTCGGTTGTGATGTTCTGTATCTTTATTGTCGGTGTAACTATGCTTCCTGAAGCCACTCTGCCGTGTGTTTGTGTGTGTGTGTGTGTGCAGAACCGGACTTCGTGGGTTCGGCCCTGGTGCGAGAGAGCACCGGCAGCAAAGAGGGCGACGACGACAAGATCTACTTCTTCTTCAGTGAGCGAGCATTAGAGCTGGACTGTGACACCGAGCTCACTGTGGCCCGAGTGGCCCGCGTCTGCAAGGTAACACATGCTTTGATCAGAGAGCAGATTGAAGTGGGAGTCTTTGAAACCTGCTTCAGTAACAAACAAGAGAGAAGCAAAAACAAGCAGATTCAAACATCTTTCAGTGAGTATGTAGGAGTGCACGGGGACAGATTTTTAAACTCCGAAGTCATGGTACACTTGGCTCAAAATCAGGTGTTTTCTGTTTGCTCCAGCTGTTCGCGCAGCTGCTTCATAATGTGAGAGAGCACTTCCTCAGAGTTTGGGGCTTACAGGCTTAAAATAAGAGTTCCCCATAAAAGGAAGCAACTGGTAGAGCTGTTTTCCAACTATCTGATATATGGAAAAACAATTAAAATACCTGTAGAGCTTATTATTGTCTATTTTTAGTTATGCAAGCTGCACAACTTTCTAGACAGGAAGCTGTTCATTTAAACTTAGGTGGACAATTTCAAAAGACTGGGAATGCTCAGATTTTGTATTGATGAATATCCAGTATTCACTTCGGGACTAATTACCATGTATATTTTCTCCTTCTACACACATCCATCTAATCATCAAGCGAATTTGAATTTAACAGCTTTAACAGTTGTAGTGTTTGTCTACAGTGGCATACGTTTCGATACATGCAATAAACAATGTCAAAAACACATTTAAGGTAAGAAACTGATTATAACAGCAAAACACTTATAATGCAGAATAAAGCGCAAAGAAAATAGCTGTCCTGTGCTTTGAACTGATCCACAAAAACAAGATGAGCGGCCTCAATTTACCAACCAGAGAAGAACGAAGACCGTTTACACAGACGTAGATTTATTTGGTAACTGATGCATTCATTTGCTTAATTAAGGGCCTTGTTAGGATCACTGATTAGATTTGACATACCACACTGATCACTGCCAGACATCAGAGCCACTCCATGAATCATGTGGCAGCAGTTCTTTTAAATGTCTATGATTTCATTGACCTTTTAGTTTACACCATAAGGGTTTAGTGTCATGTCACAGTTACGTATGCACCCACACTGTATAATCTCAGTAACCTTTAAACTGAACAAAATTGAGACAGATTGTTAACAGTCTGACAAGATTTGTGTAATTAACTGTACAATATATGCACTGTTTTATGGGAAGTGCCCTTTAATGTCTGTGCTGTGATGAACAATAAAGCTCTTTGATTCAAATTAGAGGCAGATGCTTGCGCACGATGTGTACTGGAGACATGAATAATTCAGCGCGTCCTGCTGATATTGCTATTGCAGCACAATGTTTATATCTCATTGCTGTAATATGAGCATTTGCATGTTTTAAATTCCTTTTTTACAGCTTCTGAAATCACTGAGGATAATAAGAATGAGACGTAGTTGACAGACGGGCCTCTTTTGAGCCCACAGAACACAATGGAAAGAGACTAACTATCAATACATGCTGCCTGCAAACTTTATTGTACAATTAAATATTATTATGATGCTTGTGCTGGGTTTCAGTAGTAAACATGAACGTCCCAGGGTCTAAATGCGCTTGGAGAGACAAAACCTCTGCCACCCGCTTTGTAAAGAACAGATAATAAATAGAGGGATACAGCAATAGAGCACAGTTTATGATCTTTTGAAATGATGTGACTGGAGTTTTTCAGGGGGAAACTAAAAGACCGCCTCCTCAAAGTGCATGAAAAACATTGAAACAACCTAACAATATTTACCATATACAATTATTTACCTTTGCAAAAGTTTAACTGACAGTTATAAGATGCCTCCTACTGTAAAAAGCTGTAAGCATTCACAAGAGGTTCAGGTATCTGCATCACAATTGTTCAAGTGCATCAGGGACTGAATGCGAGAAAACCAAACAGTAACAGTAACATTTAGCTAACGATATTTTTGAGTGAATCAGCCACTAATAGGACCTAATCTGTCTGACATAGGGGGATCTGGGTGGCACCAGGACCCTGCAGAAGAAGTGGACCACCTTCCAGAAGGCCAGACTGGAGTGTTCCATCCCAGAGCGGCACGTCGCCTTCAACAACCTCAGGGCCGTCTTCACACTGCCGGGGCAGGACTGGCGCGGCACTACCTTCTACGGCATCTTCCACGCCCAGTGGTGAGTTCGCGCAGAGACGTCTAATAGTGACTGAAGTCCTGTATCTCAGTCTCAGTATCAGGCTCAGATAAATGTGAGTTAATTACTACACGTTGCCTCTGTTGTTGGGGCGAGACACTACATCACTGCTCCACCATGTCAAGATGTTGGACTTTTTATTAAAATCATGGGTTAGCCAGTCACTGTGATATGGTGGCTCTAATTATGCACTTTTTGTGATTAGGTATTTACTGTGTAATTGGGTCTTTAATGTAATAGGCCTTTAAATGACACTAATGTGAGTTACTTGGAGTGGATAAAACTCAAGTGTGCTTTAATATGTTTTACTGGCTTTTCCTGTGACTTTTCAGATGATACTGAACCCATTTGCTTGACAGAATCCAAATAATTAAATTAAGTCTTCTGCGGTAAAATATGAAAAGGACCCATTTTCACAGGGGTATTCAAAGCTTTTTAATACCTTTCTATAATACATAAATTAGCAAATAATTTATGTTACTCATCACCTATAATGTCTTTCCATTCGACATTATAGCTCATATATTTGGTTTTTTTTCCAAGAAATCCTACTACTCTTACCCCTATTATCATAATACTGTTTTTTAGGACAATATTACACCTTTTAAACATTTTGTGTGACTGATCAGAGAAAAAACTTCTAGTTTTCCACTGCTGAAAGGACATCTCACTTTAAACTACATCCTCATCTTAAAAGAGGGTTGGCGACAGTAGCTTAGTACATGGCGTATTAGTGAATTAAAGGCAGGCATGTGATGGATCACAACATATCTGTGGAAAACAGTTGCTTATTATTAAAAAAAAAGACATTTCTTTAGGAGGGATGTTTGGCGACTTGCTCTGTCTTCAGGCATTGGCATTTGATGGGAGTCTTTTGTGCTCTTCAATAAGATATTATATCGCAAAGTGAACCATGTTTGAACTTCACACTTTGTTTCTTCATTCAGAGCTCCTACGGCTGCTGGGTAAAAAAAATACACGCCTTATCCTTTCTCTCTCTGTGACTCGTTGGGGATTCCTTAAAGACCCCTGGCTTTGATAGAGATAATAATAAGACAATTGGACATTATGCAAATGATAACTTGGAGTTCAAGTCGTAATCTGACTGAGTAGGCTGGTGATTCAACTTGCTAAGACGTCAGCACTCTCTTTTGGTTTTATGTTCAGCTTATAAAATCAGTGGCGTTGCTGCACATTAACAGGACTGTTTCAGACTGGAAAATGCACTTCCATCATAGGACAATTCACATTATACTGTGTGAATTAATGGACACAACTTCATCTTTTTTTTAAAATGACATTTTACAGCAGCAGTACACAGTCCATTTAAAGGTGCATTTGGAGCTGCGAGCCTCAATGAATGTCACACAAATAACTGCAAAAAGACTCTAAATGTGGGGCTTTGCTACTTCCTGAGTACTTTACATCCTGCAGAAGAGCCAATTCAGAATTTATTTGTAATGCTTTAGGCTACAAAGCTAGGCTTAGTCATAGCTATACGTATATCAGTGACTCAGTTTGATACCTAAATAAATTCTAATTTATTTTCTCATTCCAGCAAATGAGCATGGAAATCAAGTCTGTTTGTTGGATGAGTATCATTAAATGTGTCTGGGTCATACGTCAATACCCAATTTTAGACCCCAAGTGGGTGGGATAGAAATTATGCCCCCACACCCCCGACCTTACCATTAAATGAAATGCATTTCCTGAGCATAGCACCAACTGATTGATTTCACTGGCTTATAAAGGAAGTGTATTACATGTGCAGCAATTTGTACATCAGTTTGTCTGGCAAAAGAAGGCAGAGAGCTTTTAATACATTAAATAATTGTATCTCGCTCAAAGGACAGTTATGGAGTGAAGCACATATGCTCATCTGAACCCGTGTTAGCTGATTGCAAGCATGTTAACTGTAGTTCAAAGAGAGCCTGACTTAACTTGTGCTGCTTTCAAAAACTCAGCTGTTGAAAAGAGTCACATTTTTCACGAGGGTATGCCAGGTCTATATCTCAGTTTTTACTGCCACACATCACTAAATCCCTGCCTTGCTGCCATGTTTCAGGGGTGATGTGGATGTCTCAGCAGTGTGCCAGTACCAGATTGGTGATGTGAAGAAAGTGTTTGAAGGACCCTACAAAGAATACAGTGAAGCCTCCCAGAGATGGGGACGCTTCACTGGAACTTTCCCTTTCCCACGGCCTGGATCAGTAAGTCATCTCATGTCATCATTTCACACATCATGTATGATAAATACAAATACTGCCAGAAGCAATTTAAAGAGGCAAGAAAAAGCTGTGTTTTTCAACTGATAAATATCTTGTATATCTGTATTTTTATCTACAATTTGCATTATAAAAGGAGGAATTAGAAGTAGAGGAGGGCTGGTGTCAGAGTGAGGAAAGTATGGGTGGCGTAGGGTTGCAGTGGAAGTGAAAAACAGCTAAAGCTGGCATGACATGAAAAACTAAGAACATAATGACCCAGGACGAAAGGAAAGGAAGCAGAAGATGGGGTGTAATGGCAGGCGGAGGTGAAAGCTAACGAAAGATGGAGAAGAAAAGAGGAGAGGGAGTGAGGGCAATCATCTCCAAGCCAACTAACCATGCCAACCTGTGCAAGCAGCAGCTAAGATTTTCCTCCTTTGCTTCTTTCTCTTTCTTGGCTCCTCTCACTTTTTTCCCCTTCCCTCCTCCCTTCCTTTCCCTGCTTTTTTTTTTTTTTGCTCTATTTTTCTCCCTGTCTCTCCATCCTCTGTCTTTGCTGCAGTGTATAACTAACTCAGACAGGGAGAATGGCTACAACAGCTCTCTGCAGCTGCCTGACGCCACGCTCAACTTTGCCAAGAAGCACCCGTTAATGGAGGACAAAGCTTTGGCTCGCCCCCTGCTGCTCACCAAGGGCATCAACTTCACGAGGCTGGCGGTCGATCGGGTTAGCGCCCTGGACCAGCGGGCGTACAACATGCTCTTTATCGGCACAGGTACAAATCACATAAAAAATGACACCTACTGTTATCAGAAATACTGGTATTTTAAATTTAAGAACATTAAAGTTAGATTTCCTTTTAGGGCTCACTCTCCAATCATTAGGTTAACTACTTTCAGTGCTACCACATAAGTGATAATAACTAATTATAGAGATTAAACGTGAAAATTAATTTTCAGTTACAATTTAGATGATGGTTGAAACTCAAGTGTTTTAGCTTAACCTGCAACCCCCTTCCATACAGTATCTCATATGAAACATTTGACATTTAACAAAAAGGAAAGTGTTTAAGGACCAAATACACTTAAAATTCTGTTTTAAACTGTAGCCTTATTTTAGAGGAAAAATTAGCAAAATAACCATACAGGTGGAGCAAACACAGTGTCCTCCTTTAGAAATGACAATATAAATTATTGCCTTTAAGACACAGTACACTTTACGTAATCTGACCTTAGATTAGATCTTAGATTAAATATGGTACTTTTGCCATTGTATTGGATTAAATTTTGCACTGTATAATGTCCCTCTTATTTTGACCACCTATTGTACTGTGGCGTTTTCTCCATGTGGCAGTGAACATACATTCTAGTTGCCCACAGTCTTTCTTTATGTGCCCCTGTTCCCTCTCACTGTGGCTGAGTGTGTGTTTGTGTCTGAATAGGTTGAGGGAAGTTTTACATAGCATTTGTTGAAAAGATGAGAGCTTACAGGCCATGGCAGCAGACAGAAACAGGTACTGGCATTAGGTATGGTGGTACAAAACAACATGCCATCTGGTCAGACATCAGCTGGGTTTCAATTAAGGACTTTATTTGCATGCTGAGATCAATCTTCATGCATCAAAGGAAACTGCTACAAATGCACGACTTAATTAATACCTCAAGTCAGTAGCCACCGGGCCCATATGCAGGTGTCCTGTTTTGGCACCAGTCTGCAAGTAGCCAGACTTCCCAGAGCTTTAATCCTAAATAACGGTGATCTGACAGTAGATTCCAGGGAATGTGAATTTGATTGCAGCCCATCTCATGAATGGAAAGAGACTTGGCTACTTATCATTCTGATCACTGCAGTGGCAGAGTGACTGCATGGCAACTGACAGCGTGTCAACCCAGACACACACATGAACACACATGGGTGACACGTTTACAATTTGTTATACACAAACACACACTCGCACTCCTTGAGCCAAGTGCAGTCATCCCCGCTTTTCGTGCTTCACAGCACAATCGCAACAGGGCCCTCGGCAGACGTGCGCTCATAGTGCCAATTGGGCTACAGGCTTGATTAGCTATTAGCTGCAGCATAGCGACAGCTGATGTGAAAATAGAGAGAGGGAGTGCTCGTCAAGACTGTTTTTCAGGAAAACCAGGCTACGGGATTGAGGGATTAGCCGACACTGGTTCCTGACGCTGTGAGAGGGGAGTGTGATGATATGCCTGCTGCTTGCCATGCCCAAGTGTGTGTGTGTGTCTGTGTGCATACAGTATATTTCTGTCTCTCATGCTTCCTGTTGGCTACCGGGTTAGCTTTTCATATTATCTGTGACAGTCTCTAAATCGAGAAACCACACAAGAAAGCACATGTCAGCACTAGCACTATTGCACACATATATAAACATGCACATCAAGGTGACCCCACCAGCTGTGCCTGAAACGCTTCTCATCACAGGGGATTTTAACTCGTTCACAATGCCCTACATGAAAGGAGTACAGGATCTCATCTTCCTCCTCCTTCAGCATCAGCATCCCACACAGCGCTTGAAAAAGTCTTCAAATGTCTCTGATAATATTACCTTTACCCAAGGCCTTTAAAGGCCAAGAACAGCTTCTCAGCTCTTTTAAATTCACCTTTAAATTGTTTTTTGTTGTGGAGGACTCAGTAATAGAGCTATAAGTTCAGACAGCAGAAATACTGTCTTGTTCATTTTCTGTTTTTCTCACTTGCAGGGGACCATGACATTTTAGTGCAACTAAAAGTTGAGCAAAATTCACTTTTGATGTTGATGAAAGATGGAGACAACTTGCAGCTGTGTTTTTTATTACGCATGTTACCACCTGGTTTCTTCAGTAGAGTTCAGTAGACGTTTTTTCACTGCAGACATTTTTACTTAGCAGGAGAAGCACAGGTGTAATTAGTAACAGTAATTGCACTAATTGCAAATAATGCAAACATTCATTAAAGTTGCACTTCAAATAGCATTAATGTTACATCTCACTTGTTGTTTTCCTTCTGTAAAAAGTCAAATGTCAGTTTTATATTTCAAAAGAGCTTCAGATTTCTGAAAAAATACGGGTTTTTCTGGCCTTTAGTAATGTTTGTGAACAGCTGATAATCAAAGTGCCAGCACACATGATGATTTTCTCCCTGCACTTTAACATTTAAATTAGTATTATTAAAGCATCAAAGGGGTGTGTTTGTATATTAGAATATCTAGTAATCAATATTTAATTATGAGATTGAACTCCTCTGCAGTCACTGGTGTGTGTTTATGAATGCATCAGTATATCATTAATATTTAAGTGCAGCACAGGCACAGGTGTTTGTTTGCCAGTTATTCACATATAAATGACTGGTATGCAGTCACAGGTGTATGCGTTCATTTATTATAGCCTATCATTATTATTCAAATGAACTAGTGTGCAGTTGCAGGTGTGCGAAGATTGTTTTCTAATGTCATATCAGTGATATTAAAATGAGGTGTTTAGCTATCAAAGGTGTGTGTTTATTGGGTATCAGGAATCAAGCAAAGTCTGTTTGAACACTTTTGCTTTTACATGCCATGAAAAATTCCCCTGAGGAGATGCCGAAAGGATCTTGTATTAAAAGGAAACGTGAGGTGGAACATTTGACTGAACACAGCTGAATCTGCCCTTCTTTTCTGTTTCCTCTTCTGCAGCGGATGGCTGGCTGCAGAGAGTGGTGATCCTGGGCTCCGAGACCCATGTGATTGAAGAAATCCAGCTGTTTGAGACAGGCCAGCCTGTAGACAGCCTGACCATCTCCCACTCCAAGGTAAGGAAACAGATGTCTGTACACTGAGATTCATTTTTTAAAAACAGTTGGGGCCTACCAGTGTGTTAAGTCCACTCCAGTGTCTCTCTTCATCCTTCACTTCAACGGACTTCTAATAGGACTCTGATGTCTCCAAAACAAAGAAGATTTATTTAATGTTAGCATGATTTAATACAAAGAGCTGAGAAAAGACTTCTCTTCTTTTATTTGATCATTTACTTGAATTTGGAGCTTCTTGCTGCTCCCACTCACTTTTGTGGGGCATGTGCATATTATCACTGTGGACTCCCAGATGGATGAAAAATCTTAATGGTCTCTCAGGGGGAAAAGTTCCTTTGTTGTTTTGGGAAGTCTCCTGTCTGGCTAGCACTTTTAGCATGTTCTTGTAATTAATTTTATTATATTCCTCAAAAGCAGCATTGCATCACTTGTTCATTGGTAGTCAGTGACTTTATCGGTGGGACTTTATCGTAGGTTCATTGACAACAGACAGGCAGTCAGCACAGTACTACTGGCCCGGTGCCACTCAGCGGATGTTTTTATCAACACTGCCCATTTTTAGATCAAGTGTCGCCTCATGAATCTAAAACCCTCCTCACAATAACTGTAATTACAGTCCTTTACCACAGCGGGGAACTGAACCTTTGCCCCTGCATCTCCCGGCCCTGTCAGCTAAGCCCCTGTGTTGACACCAGCCATGTCCCCGTGGCTCTACAGCGGCATGTCCGCAGTTCGATGTGGCTTTGACGAGGCGTTCCCAGCCCTAAACCCCACTGCTTATCTCATTAATGCTGGCTTAGCCGCGACCAGACATTTTATAACAGCTTTTGAGTGCTGTTATAAAGAGTGCAAGCCATATTGAATTGGAAGAGGGTCGGGGGTGGGGGGTGAATGTTATTGTAATTGAAAGTGATTATCCCATTATCTCCTATAACCCCTAACTAAGTCACTGTGTCTGTTTATCTCTCTTCTTCTGTTTTATCTCTCTCTGGTTTCTGTCTCCGCATGGATGCCTGGATCTGTTCTTTGTCTTCTTTCCCTCTTCTTCTCTCCTCATTTCTTACTCTAGAAGTACTTGTACATCGGTTCTCGTTCTGAGGTTCTCCAGCTGCCTTTGGCCAACTGCAGCCGCTATCATTCTCAGCCAGACTGTCTGCTAGCCCGGGACCCTTACTGTGCTTGGGACAGTGAGGGTCGAGCCTGTGTCCGCATTGACCTCCATCGCGGGTGAGCAGAGTGTATAATGTACCTACAAATTTATACTGTGTCCTATTTTGAAGCTTGGTAAATTTTTGTAAAGGAAGCTTCTGATTATAAATTTAGGACAGTCCGTTAAAACAGTAAACATTAAATATTACATTCCCCATTGACCACTGGTGTCCCCCTTATGGACACCAATACATAACGTAGTGAGATACATACCACCTGAACAACTCCTTACAACAGGGTGAATCCATTTTCACTGCTGTTTACAGGCTTTCACCCTGAAGCTGCTGAGTACAATACTCAGGCTTCTCACGCTATGATTTCCCAGGTCAACCTTGTGAAACAAGTATAAACATAAACCATACTGACAAGCTGTGGCCAGGAAGGAAACTCCTCCATTTCATAGGAAGGACAAAACTAAAGGGCTGGTTTATTTTCTAATAATATACATTTACAGATAATGCGTTGGTCAAATGTGGAAATGATACACTTAAAAAAGATTTTCTGCATTTGTTTCTAAATGTTTTTTACAAATTTTGGCTAATTTGAGTATTGTTATTGATACATAAATACAATAGATTGCACATTTAGATATTGTATTCAGTCCTAACTAGAGAGCATTATTATTAATCTTCCGCTCTGCTTTCTGTCTGTTCCCCAACAGGTCCACCTCCTCCCTGTCACAGGACCTCATGCTGGAAAGGTTCAGCCGGGGAAAAGCCAAGTTTGATAAGCCTGTCTCCATTCCCAGCCCTGGTGAGTGTAGGCTCCACCTCAGTAGTGGCCCCTTGTGGGAATTGATTGTCAGCACAGGAGTAAGTCAGTAGCAAGGACAGAGAATGGACTCTGTGAATACATTTGGATTAAGTTGTATGAATTGAATTAAACAGAAGAGAGCTTGCTGCTGTAGAATATGAATTGGAAATATTATGTGTGGCACTTAACCTCTGCTCCTGTCTGCTCTTCTCTCCACTCTCCCCTCTCCGCCATCCTCCACCTCTCCCGTTCCTCTGCAGAGCACTCCCGTCTGAGGAACGTAACAGTGGTGGTGGGCTCTGACATGGTGCTGCCTTGCCAGCTGGTTTCTAACCTGGCTCAGCCCTGCTGGCATTTCAATGACCGTGAGCTGCTGCTGGGTGACCCTGAGGCTGGAGGGCCACGCTTCGATCGGACCCTTAAGGCCCTCATTGTCCCTGAAGCTGGCCAGGTCCAATCGGGGCGCTATATCTGCTATTCCGAGGAGCAGGGGGTCAAGTTTCAGACAGAGCGATACCAGGTGGTTGTAGTAGCCAGTGCTCCGCTTTTCATGGAAGTGAAGGCCCCAGACACCAGCATGGGGCTCTTCTGGGTGCTGGTCATCACCCTTGGGGCAGCGTGCCTGATGCTCCTTATAGCAGCACTTTACCTCCGCAGGAGGCTCAAGTTGGCTTTGGGAAAGGGAGCCGACATGAAGCCACTTGAGAGCACCTTAGTGTATCCCATCACCCTGCCCAAGGAGCCACCCACCTTTGTCCCCAGTAAGATGCCCAGCGATGAGGACCGCTTCTGGGAGACAGGTGCCAACTACTACTACTCAGATGGCTCACTGAAAATCGTTCCCGGTCACGCCCTTGGGCCCAGCAGTGTCAGCAGCACGGCGTCACCCAGCACCATTCCTGGCCAGCCCATCCACTCCCCCAGCCGTCTCAGCCTCACCAACATCCGAGGCTCTGGTAGCAACGGCTACATCCGCCTCAACCTGAGCACAGCAGGGGAGGAGAGGGCTAGCGGGGCTGGCGCTGGGGGCGGCGGGTTGGGAGGCCTGGGCATGGGCAGGAACGACTACTCCAGCCCCTTCAAAGAAGAGCTGAGACGCACTCTGCAGCAGAGAAGCGTGCTTCCCGATGCGAACCCTGAGGAGTCGTCCGTCTAGGCCTGTCCGTCTCCGTTACCCGAGTTTGAAAAAGAAAACAACCAACCTACCTCCCTCTCTCTGAGGATGCCTGCTCTCTCTCTCTTTCTTTCGGTTACATGCTGTCAATTCCCCATGCTGTCTCTCGCTCTGCCAATGCCTGTTTGGCTCACTGTAGACATTTATAGCACACAGCATGTTAAATATACACACTCATACACCGTGTTCTCTGCAACATGCAGTCATGGTTGTGACTTTTCCTGCTTCCACTGTCAATCGCCACTTGTGTAAATTGTGTATTTAAAAAGGCTTGATGCGGAAGACAACACCTCCAGCATGGAACTACAACAACTGGCGTTATGTTTTCTGAAGGGCACATTTCTTTAATGTTGAGTGGACCAAGTGAGGCTTTTAGCTCTTGTGCTGAAACCAGTTGACAAAAGACAAGGGCAACTGACTGGAAATTTTGAACTGATTCTCTATCCTTCTATTCCTTTGAGACTTTTTTCAGCTTACTGCACTTAAAAACTGGGAGCCCGTCTTCCCTTTTTTTGTATTTGTGAGCCAAGAGTGTAAGAGCGGTATGAAAAGACTAATTAATCTCGAAGCAAGACGACAATCATGTCCCTGTAGCGGGAACTCTGCATGGGACAGAGAGGAGAGAGAGCGAGAGACAAAGAGAGGATATTAAATGGAAAATGAAGTGAACTGGAGCGAAAGACGCAAGAGTGTTTCTGAATGAAGGACAATGTCTCAAGACTTTCTGTGCTCAATTTGTATCCCCCCCGAGGAGAAAGTCCTTGATTCCTTCCACTCTAATATGTTGTGATAGTTTGAATTAAGACATTTCTTGTTGTTCTTTTTCTTTGTCTTGCGGACTAGAGCAGTGTTTAAATGATCATCATGTGACTAATGGCTTCCCTCTGTGAATGACAGCGTGAGGCCTTGTGCTTACGTTCCTCAGCCCTGCACAGTGCCCTTCAAATGCACCTTCAAGCTCAATATACTATACAATACACTCTAAAACGACATTTATTACAGCAACAGTGTGTAACAGATATTTGTTTTGGTTGAACCCTTTTGGTCATCTGTTCATTCTGCTTGAAAAAGAAGAGGCTATTTGCATTCAGCTCTTAGCAGCGGAAGGGTAATTGCACACTTAATTCCAAATTGAAGTTGACGTGAAGACATTAGGCATGGAGAATGTAGTTGAACCCTCACTGAAGCGACCGCTGTGGATGTCTCAATAAGTGCTTTATATTTTATCTTTGGTGAGGGTTATAACTTGCGGTGCAAAGAAGGAACCCCACCTCCCACACACACACACACACATACACACCTACCCCCCATTCACACATGCTCCCATTCCTCTGGATGCCAACCACCCTGGACTACAGTATGTCTGTGAAGCACCCTTAAACCCTATGAAACCCCACCCTCTTACTGATGCCCAGAGACTGAACCGGGGCTACTGTGGACATGTATACAAAGGAAGACCACTGTAAAACACACAAAACACACACACACATTTATATACACAATGCTGACAGAAGAATGGACAGACGGTCTACTGCAGTGCTGACAAACTGCTGGTTCCAGGCGGAAAGCAGCCGTGAACAAGTGAAAGGTATTGTTCCACTTAATTAAATTCATGCAAACAAATTTAAGCAAAGTCCTAACCTTTAACGATTTCCATTTTAGCTTTTTGTCTCTCGATGCTGCTCAGTGTACTGTTGAGAATTACAGAGTTTATTTATATTGCTCTGCCTTTGCCCAGTTTATGACTTTTGAGTAATTTAGCATTTTGAAAAATACTCTTTCTTTTTGAGAAAATCAATACCTCTCTTTTAAGTATCTGTTAAATATGGTGCTATAGCCATAAGACTTAACCACATTAACTTTGCATAAAGACACAGCTTGTGTTTTTTAAACAACATCTTATATCATATATGTCAGTACATTGTGATTAGGTTTGTTGGGCAGAAAATAACATATATAAGACAAAAGTCACTGTAGTAATGCAAACAAAAACCAAAATGTTGTACGACTAATTACATTCTGAAATGGGGTTATGTGCCAGTCACTTTCTTGGCCAGGAGCAGTGACTTCTCACTTTTGCTCCTTGTAAACAAAATAAATAATCTAGATATAATGTGTTTATTAGTGAGCTGTTTATTTTTGACAGAGCTGGGCTAGTTTCATCTCGAGCTTCCTCCAGCTCTTCTGGACCGACATACTGCTCCATGTGTGATGTGATCTGGAATTTAGTTCCAAAGCTAGATGCAAAGAGATGATGTAAAATAGGATAGTAGACAGAAGTGTAATACCATTCATATACATGTTCTGCCCAAAAGATGAAAGTTGTGACACACAGAAGACTAACAATGCAATGACTGCACTTCCAATTAAAATATAAAGCACCTCGATGCCAAGTATATGGTCGGTTGACTTAAAAAAATGAAAGGCTATAAATACAAAATGGATAATAATGGATAATGCCTTTCTTAAACAAAATATAGCATCACTTATACATTTATTATGTTCAGTCCTTACATAAGGAGGGAAAATAATGTTGTTTATGCCATCAGTTTGGCTCCGGACATGGCACTGTTGCTCAGTTGGTCACTGTTGTCCTGACTGAAATATGTAAAACAATACATTTGATGCAAACATTAATGAACAATCAAGATGAACTGTCACAGTCTGTGGTCTTGTTACTTGTAGCAGTGCCATCATGCCAAATAAGTTAAAAAACGTTCTACCTACTAAATATCCGCACGTTACTATCCACCCAGTAAGGTACACTCAGGTCATAGTGCTGCTGCTCCTTTGTACAGCTTTACAGAGCTGCTAGCCTGACAGTAGATTCTGAGTCTTGTTCTATCATATGTTCTGCACTACCTGACCAGTCTCCTACTCATCAAAAGTTGTCCTTGTGCACACTTTTATTAAAGTCCTGAGGGGAAGGTGCATCAGAAAAGCTACTTTGATGGTAGAAGATAAGAGAAGCGCCCGCACAATACCTGAAGCTGACAGCTAGAACATTTTGATTAAAAATGTAAAAAAAAAAATTAAATCCAAGAAGGATCGAAATGAGTTGACCTAAGGGAGACCTCTGTCAGACTGAAACACCGGTTTAATAACGATGTTCTACTTGTAAGATTCAGACAGGGCCTTTTCATACCAATCTCCTATTCAAAACTGACATATATAACCACATTCAAGCTTTCTCATCTACTTTCAAGTAACCTCATGGCCAACACGATATATGAAAGTGATAAAGTTATATTGTTCCTAACCTTATAACTGTTTTCTGTTACTAAAAGTACATTGTTTTGTCCTCTTTTTGTACTTTGTCCATCAGGGTTGACTTTTATTTTGTGGGACGTGTCTGCGGGAACCAGAGCATAGCAAGAAGGAAGGGGAGGACAAAATGACTGTGTACAGAGCGCTGAGAAATGTGGAATATCCAAATGATCCCGAGGTTGAAGAGGTATTCAGCCATCAGCACTCCATCCTAGTGTTGCATGATCCTCTGCAAGTGGACTGTACATCTTTGATATGATGATCATTGTACAAGTGTATCATTTCGATTGATAATTTTTGGACTTTTACAGACACTAATGTTGTGGAACACTAATGTTCTCTTTGAAAAAAAAAAGTCAGATTTTATGGCTCAAGGGTTGTACAGGAACTCATAGCTGCATTTCAATGTGTTTACTTTTTCTGTGCCTCTTCACATTTTGGAAAAGCCAAAGTAGACTGCAGTTGCTTTTGTTCTTGTTGAAGTACTTAAACTAATTTTATTTGATTCTAGATCGATATTTAGGTTTCAGCAGTCCGTCCACTTTGCTACTCTGAGCTAATGTCTGCAACCTTTCTGCATATTTTATCTGCACCCTCAAGCAAAACACAAAAAGGCTTGGGGCTGATGGACTTCCTCTTTCCTTCCCGTTTACATGTCAGCAGTAATATACTGGACCCACTTCTTTCTGAAAGGCTGTATGATGTACCAAATTTTTAACCATTCTTTAATTTGTTAGCCCCTGAAAAACCAAAAGAGTTGCTGTTGATCAGTACTACAATGCGTCCTCTCTGTAATGTTACATTACCTGAAGGTAATACCACATTTACACTGGTACTCTTAATATAATTCCCTTTTATAATGACAATTTTTTTCATGTGACATGTTAGAAAAACAAAAAAAGGTAAAGGCATACAGTCTCAAGCTTGAAAAAAAAAATGCATGAGTAATGTATTTAATGTGCATTTCTTTGGTTCGTAGGCAGTTGTTTGCTCATAATAGTTTTTCTTACACAAGGCTTTAAGTTCTGCTGTTGTTTGACATGATTTTTTTGTATGATTATATTCACCCTGTTTTTTTCCCTCATTTTTGCTTGTCTATTATTGATCTTTTATGTTTGTTTTGAAAAAAAATATGTTAAGTAACTTATTTCACTTGTACAAATATGTTGATATTTATTATCATTGTACATATGTCCTTATTTTTTATATGTGTATATATACACAAATAAAAATAGAGATATAATCGAAGCGTGTGACTTTTGTTTGCTAAACAGGAGGTCTACTGAATCAATTTTGATCTGCCTTTTGTCAGCCCCCAAACCTGCAAACAAGCATGCAACACTAAATTGCTTAAACAGCCTCGTTTAGCACATATTTTTAAAGTAATGTGTACATAAACAGTGTCATTAGGAGGTGTTTGGGACCAAGATTTGTATCCACATATTTATGTTTAGCATGAAAATATGCGCAGGCAGTATAATAAATTGGTTTGAGGCTAATCCCACTAGTATATTTATTGTCAAACTAATAAAGCTATGACAGGTTACCTACATATACACTGTACATCTCCAACAACTCTGAGTCAGCTGTAATAAATATTAATATTCACAGTAAGTGACAGAACTAGTTAGCAAAAAAATAGAGAGAAGTGGAATGAAATTACTAAAGGTGCTGGTGTGGGTATCCTCGTCGTCTTCCTTCCACAGTCCAAACTGGTGACTTAAATTGGTCGTATGACTGAATATGAAGAGTTGTCTGTCCATGTGTGTCAGACTTCTGATAGACAGGTAGCCTGTCCAGGATGTAGCCTACACCACCTGTCACCCAATGTCAGCAGGGACTGTCACAATGCATTAAAGGATAAGACGGTAGAATTTCCAAAAGATGGATATACAAAACTGGGACATAATCAAAAGTATTTACATGAAAGAAAATTGAAAAACAGATAACACATAAGCCCGAATGATAATACATAAGTCTATTCTAACAAAACTATATGTTGGTCATTCTATTTTCCCAAAATAAGACTTCCAGTTTGTGCAAATGTCTCAATTGGACAGGAGCATACACAGTGTCATTTCACCTCTGAATGTCTAGAGCTGTTTCATTTCCTCAGCCTGTGCAGCACAACAACAAAAACAAAAGTCAAGCTCCCAACTTGCACAGTCTTGCCTGGTGTCAACAGAAGAAGCCGCATGCTTCATGTGGTCGACAGTCCCAGCTGTGAGAGGCTCACAGTTACTTCTGATCTCAGTGTACTCAGCTGCACCACAGACTCTGAAAACCTCACAAAAGGAGTAACTCTCTGTGTGGGTTTGGCATTGTGTGTGGGATAGGGGCTGAGGGGCTGAGATTTACTGAGCTTTCCAAGAGTAGACCACAGTTCACACACCTGTTTTGGGATATTGATTTTCAATCACACAGAATATACTGAATGCAATGTTGTACTCTTAAAAACCACATGAAAAAAAAGTTCATCTTTTCTTAGAATGCCATTCATTTTCTTTTATGCCGGTGATTGTTGGACCTCAAAGCTAGCTTTTCCATTCACCTTTTTACCATTAAAAACAAATCCTAGAGAATGGACTCAAAGTAAAATGTTTACCTACAGCGTGGCTCGAAACCCACATTTATACTGTGTGTTTAAAAGGAGGTGTAATACAGTATGCCACACTTTGTAACCTCCTATAAGAAATAATGATTGTTACCTGTCTGGATGACAGATTAGGGGAATTTTAACTTTGAGTATCAGGTCAGCTATGAACCAACAGACCAAGAGAGAGCCGCATTCAGCTCCAGCTGTTTTGTTTTGTGTGAGCCAACAACAGATGTGCCCTATACTGAAGCTCCTATCCAGCTGGATCCCAGAGAATTTTTTTTAACCCTAAAACATCAACATGATTAATTTTGCTTGCCTCTTCCTTACATGCATGGACCAGTGCTTGTTCAGTATTTTAATTATTGTGGTAGTCAGAAACTTAGTCAAGTCTGTACATTTTAATGGAGTGGACAAAGTTTTATTTTTGTTCTGGTTGTAGTTGTCAAGGTAAATTATTTTTAAAACCCTGCTTCTTTAATTTAATTTTATTGATTGAGATTGATATTGATTAAAACAAGTAACAAGTACATTATGCAGAATCTTTAAATTCAAATATCAAAATAATATGTATATTTATGTATACACATAGGGGGAGAGAGAGGGAAAGGAGTTCACGTGGTATCTTTATTCCATTTCTATTGGCCAATTCAAACGCGTTGCTACCGCTTTCAAACCCTTAAAAATACCGGAAGTTAGGTCCTCTGAAAGATAGCGTTTCTCATTTATTAGTTTTAATAACGGGTGGCATTACTTTTCACATTTTACAGTTGTCACAATTTACAATTTGATAATACAGCATTTTTTTTAAGTTATATTAGTATATGAACATTACAGCAGAGGCGGACGATTCCGCGGAAGGATTCGTGCACCACTGCTGGCGCTGGTGTAGAGGGTGATTTGAATCTTTTTCTGCTCCTTCGTCTTGTTTTTTATATATTTGTATAATTTTAACTTTATAGCCACGTGTTGAGATAATGTTGTCTCTCTTTTTTTTAATCACACAGGAGTTTACGTATGTATTATTAGAAATATTCTTTTCCGCTACAGACATCCCTGTCACTAACATTACATTTCTATGGTAAGTGCCAGTTATTTTCCCCAGTTAGCTAAGTTAACGTAACGTTACTATGTTGCTAATGCTAGTTAATGCTAGTCGTTGAGCTCATGACAAATAAATACAGATTAGTTTATTTTTACTAACTTCCTGGCTGTCGGCGATACCAGTGTCAGTAATAGTACTTTAGTTTGATAAAGCCGTTAAACTGTAAACGAAGCATTTAGTCATTAAGCATATGCTTAATAGTTTCAAAGCACGTAACCGTGTTTTTTTTCCCCCAACGTTAGGAAGAAGTTTTGTTGATAAAAATGCTTGATTCATATTTTTGTTAGCTGCAGGGCCCTACAAACATGATTATTATTTGAACAATATATTATGGAAATGTCAATGGCTATTCCTCTGTTGTCATCTTAAGTTACCCCAAGTAACTACTGTTGATACAGGTATTCTTGTTGATAAACTGCTGTTGAATTTGAAATGTCAATTGGAAAATGTCTCCATATTCCCTGTGTAGATGTCTAACACAGAGGTGAGCACTGCTGGCACAGAGGGAGTTCAAAAGGAGAAAATGCTGTCCTCATCAGAGGAGCCCACTACTGCCCTAACTTCAAATGATACCTCAGCCCCCCTGAATTTCTCTGAGCTTACACCTTGTCAGTTTGGTATCTCTGTCCAGAGTTTTATCCCAGCATCACTGGGCCGCAAAGGTGAGTGTACTAGTTTTTATTTGATGATCAATTGGTAGTGGCTCAGTCGTTGAGTGGCCACTTATCGACCATAGGATCGGAGGTTTGGGCCCCGCTCTTCCCGACATGTTGAAGTGTCCCCGGACAAGACACTGAACTCCCAACAACCCATCCCCACCCCACGCAGTGCCTTTCCCAAGCCCGGTAGAAATTGGGTAAGGTTGCATTGGGAATGGCATCCCATGTAAAAACTGTTGTCAAAACCAACATGCAGACAAACAATCCGCTTTGGCAACCCTGAACTCGCAGGATAAGGCGTTAGGCCGTCAGTCTTACACAGCCTTCCACAGGTAGAATTGTTTGGATTGTGGTGATTGTTCTGTGACCAGCCACCACTGGTACTACTGGTAGACACATACAGTTTTACACATACATATAGTTTTAAACTAAATAAAATGTAATATTTAGTACCATATCCCTTGTTTGCAATAGGCTCTACAGATGAATACCTCTTGGTTAACTCTGTTACATGTACAGCAATGTTAATTATTGTGCACTATCCCTGTTATATATTATCCTGTTATGTAATATACTAATGACTGCATCAAACATGTGACTCATTGACATTCCCTAAATTGTTGGTTTCTTCTTTTGATATACATTCCCAGCCCTTTACTGCAGTCTTCTTTAGTTGTGGTTTGTTTTGGGGGTTTCTCTCTTTTATTTCCCATTCACCAGATGGAATGCATGTTTTATTGGGTTAATGTTTGGTGATTGACTTGGCCAGTATATAAACCCTTCCATGTTTTCGCTCTGAAGATCTTTTCATTGCTTTGGTAGAGCTTAAATCATCCCAGGAGTCCCTTAAACATTGATCCTGAATGTTTTGGGTTATCTGTACTTTTTTTTTTTTTTTTCAAGTTACAATCTGGCTTCCTGATTCGTGCTTCTGATGAGTTGTTTGCATCTAGTGCTATCCATCCATCACCTGTCAGTACTTATCCTATTTCGGTCACGGGGGTTCTGGAGCCTATCTCAGCTGTCATCAGAGGAAAAGGCTGGGTACACCCCAGACAGGTCACCAGTCCATCTCAGACATACAGAGAGAGAAAACTACTCGCATTCACATTCACACCCACAGACAATTTTGTGTTCACCAATTAACCTAGCATGTATGGTGTTGGACTGTGGGAGGAATACTTTATTTTATTTTATTTTTTTTTGTCCTTTCGGCTTATCCCGTGAGCTCAGGGTCGCCACAGCGGATCATTGTCCGCATGTTGACTTAGCACAGTTTTTACGCCGGATGCCCTTCCTGACGCAACCCTCCCCAATTTCTACCGGGCTTGAACCGGCGCTGCACAGCTGGGGAGGGGAATGTGCTATTGGGGGTTCAGTGTCTTGCCCAGGGACATTTCGACATATAGCCAGGGCCGGGGATCGAACCACTCACCCTGTGGTCCGTGGACGACTGCCTTTACCAACTGAGCTACAGGTGGGAGGAAACCAGAGTACCCTGAGAAAACCCACACAAGCACAGGGGGAACATACAAACTCCACACAGAAAGGCCACGGATTGTCAGGGCGCGAACACGCAACCCTCTGCATCTAGTGCTATGACCTCTGTATTTCTGTTCATAAAGTTTTCTTTAAGTGGTAGGTTGTCGTACATGCAACCCTGCTCTGTGGATGTGATATTACTGACTGTTTGTCTTAATCTGTAATGTTAGAATTTAAGCCAGCCAGAAACATACATGTGAGCATATTAAACCATAATGCTGTATTTTTAAGTATCACTGAAATGAGACCAGTAGTGTCAAGGCATAGTTTTATTTTTCCCATATTTCCTATAAGTGACACTTTATACCTCTCTTGCTTTAGATACATCTCGTCTGGCACAAATAAAGGCAAGACGGAGGTCCAGTGTTGGTGTCCGCGGCTCTCCTGAGACAAACTCCCTAATTCGCTTCATGGCCCAACAGAGGATGAAGACTCCACCGACCCACCAAACTCCAGAGGTAAGATCCTTCTTGTTATACTTTTTTGCAAATCTTTCATATTAGAATGTGGGGCAGTGTTCAGATAGCATAACTTTTGCTCAACTCTCTTTGAGCTGTGATACTGTGTATGACTTTACAGTATTTGGTGAGAAATAATAGTATATTGGTGACAAAAGGCGGCACCAATATGCAACCTGCCACTAGAACAGCCTACAGCATAAGTCAGTTGCAATAGCTGAGTTTTAACCAATAGAGGACAGTTAACATATTTATATCACAAAATGGATAGTTCAGATAATTTGCAGTAAAATTTCCTAAGATTGTTACCTGGATTAATTAGAACCTGTGTTATAACACTTCTAAATATCACTACATTGTTTTTATCTTAACAAAAATAGTTCAGGGGTTTAGTTACTCTAAAATTGTACCTTTCTACTGAACTCATGGCTCAATGAGTCTTTCTTCTTATGCTAATATGTTCTGAAGCGTCTGTAAAAATTTTGGTCTCCAAATCATCAGTTATTTTGTTTTCTTCATTTGACACAAACACTGACAATATGTATGAAAATGTTATGCATATGTTTTGATACATTGTGGAGGCTAAACTTCAACAGAACTGTCTGTGCTCATTTTACTCCAGCCTCACCAGATCATTTGAGATGATAGGCATAGGCATAGGCATACAGATACAATAGTGACATTTTTAAAGCCTATACAGTTTAAAACATGGTATATTTACTTTGAATTCTGCCCTGATTTACCCCTGTCACTAATGCATGTTTAAGTATAAAAAATAAAAATGGTAATTGCCTTTGTTAATTAGAGCCCCCTATAAACACATGTTGTGGCGGTTCATTAAAATAATTTTCATATCCTGACCTGAGGGCAAACGGGCTATCATGTCTGAAACATTAAACACGCAGCTACACTGAGCTGCTGTTCAGAGTCTGCTAAGCACCCAGGAAGTGTTCATATTGACAGTGTGCATCATCTTTAGCTTAATGACGTAAAGGAACAGAGCACAACAGAAAATAATGGGGTCCCCTGTGTAATGATGCCATTTAAATTACAAAATGCTGAAACAATAAAGCACTATTATGTGTAGTGGTCTGCTGTGGCACTGAAAAGTAAAGCATCAAGGGCCCCACACACACATCAATGAATGAAGCAGAAACACTGCATTAAAAAACATATTCTGCCACATTTTAGATCAATTAGCCTTTGTTATACACAGTAGCCTTTATTAGAGGACAGGTTACTGCACCATGATCCACTTCTAGTCATTCTGTGTTTCAAAACAAATCATGGTTAATTTGTTTAAAATATCTTTTAGTTGGGCTACTATTGCAAAACCTCTTAATTTGTTTTCAATGGGTTTGTTTTTATCAACTTTGTATGTCAACAAAGAAGCACATTGGCTTATATTCTTCTTTATGATCAGTGCTGTTTAATTTTGCAAATTAATTTGCTGAATGTTTTATCACAGATTTTTGATTAAAGAGCTTTCATAAGATTTCTATACTTGATTATTTTGTGCTTAGGTACTGACCAATGAGGACTAGGAGGTGGGCATTAAAAAGCTTGATCCAATGAAATGTCTAATCACCAACAAAACTTAGTTATGATAAGAATTGACGTGGCAGCTGTTTAGTTAGCCATCGCTGCACATTTGGAGAAGTGCAAGTGCAATATGCTGCAGAAGTGGTTTAAAAAGTTTCTGTGGGCTTTTCACACTTTTTTCCACCGTGAAAAACAAGGTCCAAATCTTCAACTGGTGAGTCTGATAACAAGGACATACAATTTGCATCAAATTCTCTTGAAGGAAACTTTTTTTTTTATTGACTTTTATTTTTAATAACAGAATATACATAGTTATGGGGCTTATGGTTACTGTTATATGATGCATAGCTCAGCTAACTATAATATACCCATAATGTGTGTGGAAGGATTATGTGATAGATGTGTTGCCTCTCAGCAATACCACTTCTGTAATTTCGGAAGTCTATGACCTGTCAAGCTGCATCACTGAGCAGATACGTTTGTTTTTGCTGTCTTAACTCTCAGAATGTCAGACGTAGTCCCTTCCTTCCGAGGGTCGCCTCCACACTGAGGCAGAAGATGGCCTCCTTCCAGAGCCTGATGGATGTGGAGGAGAGTGAGGTCTCTGATCCAATGCCAAAGCAGGACCGCAACGGTGGAGGATGCATCAAGACAAGAGATTATCTGTCTGGTAAGGCTACCTCATTGCCACAGAATTAATAGTTTCATTTCTCAGCAAGGGTCTGTGCCAGTAGGATTTCTTTATGATGTCTGGAGGCACAGTTCAAAAGCACTGGATTAATGCACAGTTTAGGCCGAACTCTGAAAACATCTTACGGTAGTCATTTCTTTTGAGCTTGGTCAGCTTCATAAATGGGCCAGTGTCGCAGCTGTTTGTTATTGAAGTTTAATTCTCTCACACTCTCACTCTCTCTCTCGCTCTCTCACTCTTACACACACACTCAGATGGTAACAGCCTTGACAGAGGAAAAGAGAATGACCCACCAATGATGACACCCACACCCACCAAGAGGAGGTGCCTGGCCCCCCCTGAGGGCTGTGAGGTGGAGATTAGAGAGGCCAGAGCTCCTATCCTCCACTTCAGTTGGAAGGAGCAAGAGGTACACACACTCTGGCCATGTACTTCTTGACTGCTGTTAATAATTTAACTAAAAGGTTTTACCTCTCTATACTTGGCTTCAATTGAATCCTATGATTATTTTAACTGTTATGAATGGTAGACGTTATAGACAACACTGGGCTTTAACCGTCCAAAAAAAATGTGTTTTCAAACAAAGTTTGCTAGTAATTAAATTTTATTAAGTGTTTTTTAAACTTGGAGCTTTTACTTGTTTTTGTAAAATGCAGTTTGGAATTTAAAATCTTCTGTGGCAAAACACTAAAAGCAGCTTGATACATTTGTGTTTCGCTACCTAGAATGTCTAATGTAGGGATGTCTAAATCATGTTTATAGGAGGATGAAAAACCAGTGAAGCCGATTTTGACAGAGAGGCCTCCGCCATCCAGTGAGATGGTGGAAAGGGCCCAAGCAGGGCTTATCTCCCAATCCCTCCATGTAGGTTTTAGTCTCCAGGCATACTTAAATGGCATTTAAGTAACAGTATGAATTTACAATTATTCACATACAGAAAAAACACATCTAAAAGCAGTAAAGAATGCAGCGCAATCATACATGTGTTTCAACTAAGGTTACATAGCAGATAACAAAGCAGACCTACAGTGAAATGAGTAATGTGCAACTGTGCTCAAAATTAATGCAGACCCTTTGTCCCGGGAATAATAAAGAAACCACCAGCTACACCAAGGATTTATGGTGCAAGCATTTCCAAGTAAAATATTTACCTAGATAAAGCAAATATTAATAATTATTTGTATTCTGACTTTCGTATTAAAAGATAATGAGTATTCAAGAGTGTATCAATATTTTTGTTTATTAGAAAGGCAGAAATACTACAGTGTTATGGTGAAGCATAAATACTGATAAAGAAAACTAACATGTTAAAAAAATTTGTACAGCTATATTGCTGTACACATGTGTTAACCTTAATGTCCTACTTAAGGAAAACATTCATGCAGGTTAACTGTAGCAGAGTATGGGTTTTCAGAGGACAGAGGTTTAACCTTCACCTCACGGTTTGTGTGTTTGTCGACCCACCTTTCACTTCTGTGTTAACCAGAAACAGAGATGTGATCTCTGAAATCAGAGATCGTTGTCTTTTAAGATTGAACATGCTGCATGCAGCTCTACAGTGAAAAAAGATTTTAACCAATTTGTGGCTGGGTGACACACATAAGTGTTTGGGGAAACACTTTTATTTTCCACTTGCCAACTGGATGATGCATCACACTTGCCTGATCATAAAGTTTACTTGCAAGTGTTGATGTCAACCCCTGCAGTGGATTGATGAGTTTTTGTAACTCGTGCTAAAGGCAAATCATTCTATACCCCAGACTCCAGAGGGTTAGTTATCTGTTCTCAGCATCATCAGTAAATGTAGATCCTAAAAAAGTGGTATGGTGATATATGCCTAGTTGTTCAAGTACTTGCAGTTAAAGCGACAACACTGTCAGCTAGCTTGTAGCCCACATCGAGCAAGAATAAGCTTTAGCCTATATATTTGTTAAGAACACAATCCCTGCTCCTGTTGCTGTACATTTTGTTAAAGTTTTTTTTACCTTAAGACCACTGCTACAACTTTTATTGTGAAGCAGCTGTAAGAAATGTTTTTTTTTATTGTCACTGAGGTCAGCACTGACTCTGTAAAAGGAGATAACAGAAGTTGGGCATTCAGTTTGAAACAGGTGCACTCTCTATCTAGCTCCCTCTGGGTTCTACTAAAGTGACAGGAATTGAGAAATCCGCACTACAAAAGCAAGTTCTGTAGCATTGAGAATGTGTGCTTTTGGACTAGCAGCATCAAAATGCATATGAGACTGACCATTTCAGCATTTTTGGAGCAGATCGCCTTTGATTGAACAGTTTAATGTTGGGAAATAAGTTTATCTAAAACAGGTAACAGTTGAGCTTACTCTGTCAAACATTATAAAATTGGTTGTTTGTTGAATTCATACCCAAATAGAGCTATAAAATTATCAAGTTATGATTGAAAGTTTGGGATTTCCTACAGTATTTTCAGAATGTCTAGCAATATCATGACAACAGGAAACAAGGAAGTGACTGAACCTGCCAGAGATTATAGTTCACAAGAGTCTTCCCATCTAACTCTGAGCATAAATGTGAATAAGGGCATTTTACCAAATGCCTAACTTTAAGTTTAAATATTACGGGAATATATAAGGGAAGAAACTTAATTTAAATAAAGCTCTTAGCATTATAAGTTAATTCTATAAGCTTTGTTAGATGAATGCACTTAATATGGGTTAAGATTTTACCAATTGAATGATGGTTTGTACAGAAAATATACGTGGTATCAGATGCATTTCAAAAACACTTCCACTTATTTAACAACGTTCTGTAAAGCTTTTTGAACTATAGTCCAACAGAAAGGGATCTCATTTATTTTCTCTCAACAGGACGATGTCTTTGAACTCCAAAGACCCAGCCAACCACCGCCTGATGACCCTGCCGCAGTTTCACCAACACAGCTTGCCCCCATCATCCATATCTCTTCTATCCAATCTCTGCTGGAGATGAAGCCCAAAGGTAAACACACACTGCTCTCTGTGGCAAGGCAAGAGTAACTGTCCTTTAATCTTGGTTTAGCCCTGCCTTTTAAGCTTGGTGCACAGTGCTACGTTCCACAGGGCATAAGAGGAAATGAACCACCATTAACAGCATTGTCTTGTAGAACACTGTTTTTGCCACGAGGGTAGTACGTTAATGATCACCATGCAGCATTAGGATTAGGGCCCATCACTTAGTAGCATTGTACTTCATTCATCCTCCCAGTATGGATGTCAAAGACATGACCACAACCCAATTTAAAAAAAAAAAAAAAAAAAAAAACCTTCATGTGTTAATGCAATACTGGAACTCTTCAGATTTATAGTTTGATATTTATTTGGACCATATCAATCGCTTACATATTAATTGAAAAGTAGCTTTACATAGCATACAGTGCAGACAGCATACTGTATGTAAAAATAAGAAGTTGAGTATTTGTGCTTTTTACGTTTTGATGCAGCAGAGGATGAATCCACTGGCACATCCACTGTTAAGAAGAAGAGGGTGCATTTTGGTGGGCCACTCTCTCCTGAGCTCTTTGATAAGAACCTGCCCCCCAGCACCCCATTACAAAAAGGGGGCACACCAGCTCGAGCTCCCACACCAGGTCAAAGTCTACAGCTGCGTTCAGTGCTGAAGACTCCACAGAGGAGTGGTTCCAAGACACCTGAAACTCGGCAAGAGTTCAGCAGCCCCACTGCATTTGGTGCCTCCCCAATACTTGTAATGCCTCGCAACAGCAGAATCAAGTCAGTGGGAGAGGACAGTGAAGAGAACGATGAAAAGGTAGATAAAATATCAGGATTGTTTTGAATCTACATTCAAAAATGGTTACAGCATTTACATTTATTGAGTTTTGATAATCATCTTTCACAAAGCCAAAAACTTCTAGAATATCCACAGAAAGCTTGGGCAAATTTTGTTTTTATTAGTCTTAACATGCCCTGACACCTTTTAACCAATTTAAACATGTTTTTTAGTTTTGCTCAGTTTATTTCTCTTGGTATAAATGAAGGTGGTGTGCATAAACTGTGCTCTTGATAATTGTATATTATGTGGACCAGGATATGACCTCTTATCTGGTCGAGAATATAGATATTGTACTCCACATAATTTTTCTTTATTTTCTGGACCTAGATCATTTTTCCTGCAATGGAAGAGAATGACTGTGCAGTAATGAGTGGAGCAGGTGGAGTACTGTTTATTGATCCTGCAAGTTAAAATTTATTGTCTCTAGTAGATTATCATTAAACCCTGTGCTCTTTAAATTTTCAGAGGAAATGTGGGATACCCAGCCATTAAATTTAAACACCGCTTTCCATGAGGAGTCTCTTTCTCAGAGTGTGACAGGTGAACTGCCATCATGCCTCTTCATTTTTCCTTTTATTGTTACTTACCATTATGTCTCCTCCCAACCATGTTTTTGACAAATCCAGTAACTTCCCAGTATAAGAAATTTAAATTTAATTTAGGTTTGTGCGTATCTTAAAAGGTGCATATTTCTCAATTTGAAGTCAGCCTTAAATACCATTATGCCAAAGTAGAAACAGGTAAATATCAGGCAGGACAAAATCAGAAAGGTGTTAAGTCACTGTTATAAGTATCTAACACAGGCCGATATTTGTTTTCTTTTGCCATTAAACTCTAGTGAAATATACAGATGGTTACGGTTTATGTGCTGCATAGACAATCGTGACAAACAAAAAGAAAATCAATATTACCTACAGTTCAAGCCAAGCCAGTTGACATTTCACATGTAATGTAGATTCTGCACCCCCAGAATCTCCGATCAAACCCAGTGCAACCTCCCAGAAGGATGTCCTGGACGATCCTATATCCTTGTCAGATGAGGAAACGCAACACGAAGCAGTTGTTGAAACTTCAGCTACGGTCAGATCTCGCAACCAAAGAAAAAAGGTCGGCCAACATTATTTGTATAGATTAGTTTTATAGTGGGTGGTTTTTGTTTTTATATGCTCTTTTGGATAGATCATTGTACCTACAAATTGTGTTGCCAAAATCAGCTTAACATTTATGTCTGGTAACATTGCCAGACAAGTAATTATTTTTGTCTCCTGTATTGATTATCATACTCTGAATTGTGCATTTTATACACCAAAATCTTTCTTTTTTAGCAGCCAAAACCGGAGTGTAAACCTACCAGTGAGGCTCCAGCTCGCACTAGCAGTCGAAAGAGAAAGGTCTGCCTTTACAGCTTGATCTCTCACTTGTAAAAATGTCCATTTACCAGTCTAGATTATCTTTTTTTTTCAATAATGTAGTCATAACATGCTCCCGTTTAATCTACTGCTTAATTCCTGTGAATCTGATCTTATTTACATCGGAAGATATCGACTTTATGTCTCGTGTGTGTCAGGCATAACGTTTCTGTGCTCTTCTAGCAGCTAGAGGAGACCGAACCTGGGAAGAGGTCGACGCGCTCTGCTGCTAAGTCGGCTGCTGGGAAGATGAAGGTGAGTTAGTCCGTTACATTTCTCTTTACACGACTTCAACAAGGGGTATTCAGAATGTCTCCCCTGGCGGCCAGTCGTAAAGCTGATGACTTCAAAGTCCGATCCCTTACTATTTTGAGCTTATACACCCTAGTGTTTCCCTTACTCATGGCACACAATCCCAGGTGTCATAAATAATATGAATTCTGTTACAAAATCTTAAATTTTAAAAATGTGTGCAACAGAACCTGACCTGCTGTCATAGATAAGCAAAGTTATGAGACCGAAAGTGTGCTGGTGCCACGTACTAACGACATGGAACTATCTGGATTGTGGTTTACTCAGTACAAGTGTACTGAAGCTAGTATATCAGAGCAGTTATTTGAAGGCAGTCTGTGTAGCTAGAGCCAGCTTGACTGTGGCTCACATTACAACAGTCATTTTACTGACCGTGCAGTGCAGTGTGCTTCTAAAAGCTTTGTGCTGTGTATCAGCCTAAATGGGTTATTATCCATCTGGTTAACCAGATAACTTTTCACTTGTGCCACAGAATATGGGCTGTGCTGATAAAGTTTAATTACAATAGTGTGTAAATGTTTTGATACCCACTGTAAAACCAAGGTGTCGTTCGAGCGGGATCTTAATTATTAGACAACAATCAAAGAAGAGGAAATTGCCCAGTAGCAAGTGCAATGATCCATCACCATCACTCCCATAGACAAGTGAAGCCCTTTCAGTATTTTTATAATGTGTATGTTGAATTTTTCTGTTAGATTTATTAATACATATTTGAGCATTTTGAATCATTTTCAGTAATGTGCAGTTTGGACAAAGGGACAAACTCCAAATTTTTGATCAGCTACAAGCTATACAGATCATACAGTGAAAATGCAGGCATCACACTGCCATGCAGTTAGGTACATAAATATTGGAAAAATAAGTTTTGTACGCCACTGCATTGAATTTGAAATGAAACTCAAGAATTAAGCAAAGTCAAGACGTTCAGCTCTAAATAACTGATGGGAGATTACAGCCATTTAAATAGATACACACATACATTTTTGGTGGCTCATTCACAATAGAACAAATGGTTATTAAGCAGTTACATAGTCAGATGTGGCCCGTTTACTTGATACTTCATAAACCCACCAGAAGGATACCAAAAACATTGAGAGTGGCCAATACAACAGTTTGGAACATTCTTAAAAAGGCAAAATAACCTGGCAGCTCAGCAACAACAAAAAAGCCTTGAAAACATCTAAAGTGGATGATCTTAAAATTCTGTCCATGGTAAAGAAGAGCCTTTCACAACACCCAGTCATAAAGACTATTAAGGCAATAGACATGTAATTGTCAGTGTCTACAGTCGAGACTGCTTTAAAACAAGGCTTAAACCACTGATTTGGATTAGACTTAGCCAGAAAATACCTTTTTTGTTTTTTAAACCCTCAGAGTTCTGGAATAAGATTCTTTGGTCGGATGAAACCAAGATCAAGATTAAGATTAACAAAGTATGGAAATGGAAAAACTCATGTTTGAAGCCTACCACATCATCTGTCAAATATGGTGGAACTACTGTTATGGCATAAACATGTATGGCTGTAAGAGGAAACAGGTCACTGGTGTTTCTTGATGACCTGACTGCTGATGAATTCTGGACTGTATAGGGCTATACTCTCTGCTCTGATTCAGCCAAATGCTGCAAAACCGATCGTACACTGCTTCATATTGCAGATGAATAAGGATGGAAAACATACAGTGAAAGCTACCCAAGACTTTCACAAGGCAAAGAAATTAAATATTCTCTTACTGCCCCAATCAGTCAATTGATCACAATACAATAGAGCAGGTTTTCACTTACTGACGTTTTGTCAGTAAGTGAAAAGCTGCTCTAAGGCAGAAACACCCCCAGATGAGCAGCGGCTGAGGGCATCTGTAGTAAAGACCCTGTAAAGCATCTTAAAGGAGGAGACTCATTTGGTTATGTTCATGGGATCCAATGACAGCTACTCATTGCCTGCAGGTATTAAAGGCAATAAATATGTTTGTAATCATGTTAGTTTGTACACATCAAATATAGGGATGTGTGTGTATTAAAATGGCTGTAATTCCTGATGGTTAATGCCACAATTAAAGCTAAATGTCTTGATTTTGCTCTCGTTAGTGTTTCATTTCAAATTCACTGTGGTGTTGTACAGAGACCATATGCAAAAAAAAACATATTGTCCCAATATGCATGAACCTAATTGTATTAGTATGGATTAGAAGTACAACAAAATAGATTCAAGATTTTAAAACTTTATCAAGCACAGAGGTAAATTGCTTTGCCTTGTAATTTCCCTCCGGTATTTCTTTTTTTAATTACTGCATCATACTATAGCTAAATGCTGACCGGCTAAAAAAAAACACTTTCAGATAGAAAGTAGAAACTTGCTCATGAAGCAGATTGTCTTTCCATAGGCGACCTCCACAACAACACGTCGGTGGAACAAGGATGTGGACCGCTCTCTGTACGGGTCTCGGGAATATGCCTCCAAGAATCCCAAACTGAGTCCCATCACGGAAAGGCTGTCCTTCATTAGCCAGTCTCCAGCAGTGCTGCAGACTCCCTCTACAATCTGCACAGGTAAAACATCCAGGCAGTGACCATTGTTGTTTTGCAGTTTTAAAGTAAATTATTGATGTTGCTTTTTTAGTGTACAACGCTTCAAATCCTGTGGTTATCGGTTTGTCTCCTGTTTGTCCCAACAGTCCCCGGTCATGAGCCTAATAACACTCAAGCAACAGGTGACTGCAATGTGACAAACGCTTTGAAAAGTCCTTCTGTCGCATCTCCTCACTGTAGTAAAGGAAGCACCACAGGTAAGACCAGGAGACTGTCAGGCCCAAGAGTCGGTGGGAGAGGGCTAAAAAAAAGGAAGGTCAGTGTTGACAGTCACTTGCTCAATGAGGAGCCTCAGGACCAGACTGAAGGAGATACAGAGAGTCGCTCTGAAGATCGAACCACTACAGATGAAACCTTATTGAAACCCACTCAACAGGCAGGAATTGCTATTGAACCTAATGGCCAGACTTTTGCAGAGGTACCCAGCACAGACTCAGAGAAGACATCAGAATGCCATACCAGTCTCAGTGCCTGCCTAAGTTCAGGGGAAGAACTCGGCTACACATCGAATCTGCCAGCAGGGCCAGCACAAATACAAGCCAAGCGAGGCAGGAGACATTCTGTTAAAAGCTCAGTCATACAGGAGCAGAGGGACGAAGTAGAGGATCATCAAATGAGCTGTGCAGTGGAGGAGAAGGGACAGGGAGACCAAGCAGCAAGCCAGCATGAAAGCAGGTCAAGCTCTGACAGCCAGGAAGACAGGGGAGTAGCTAATTTGCAACTGGCCCCCTGGCAGGCTGACTTTGATTTTGAGGATGTGTTCAAACCTGTCACCACTAGAGGGCAGTGCTCAGTGCGCCGCAGCCTGAGGAATCGGAGCAGTGCAGTCTACAACAGCAGCAGTGCAGGTCTTGCCTGGGTGCCTCGGACCTCCCCAGAATCCAGTAAAGAGTACCGCAGGAGAACCTTGGGTCGACGCCTTAGCCTTGGTCTCCCTGTCCAAACTTCATGCCCTGAGGAGACGGAGGACAACACGAGCTGAGTCTTTAAATTAATCACATGGGACACATGGGTCTAGCTGAATGAACTAAGCTTAAGGGGATAACTAATGCATTCATTACACAGTCATAAATAGATGATTGCAGTGTTATTGTTTATTTTTATTTTTTTCCTCCGAATTAAATGAAAATATTTTTTTTTTACATTAGCTAAAACATCTGTGGCTCTGTTCCCTGTGAATTATTAGCATTGACATGTAATTTAAAGGCAGATTCCCTCTAGTAACCAAGTCAGTCGATGCACTGAGAGCCCAATCATCTCTGCTGACCACCTTCTAATCAATATCCAACCACTTAGCTGGTAATCACAAGGCATCTCCAGTCTCACTCTCCAAAGTCACTGGATCGAGCACGTTCAAGTCAATATCTACTCTTTGTGAATAGATGAAGATTGCTGTGCTGCATTTGCCATCTGTCAGGCTTGGCTGGTTGGGGATGGGGGGGTTGGAGTAATGGAATAGTAATAGATGGAGAGAATGTGCCTTACACACAGAAATCACATTAATTGGCTCAAATAATTGTTTATTTGTGATTTGTGTTTTTACAGGAAGATATCCAAAAGAGCATTGTCCGATCTTTTATTGGGAGGTTTTAATACTTTATCAGCAATTAGTGATAACCAGTGAAATTGAAATTGACTCATACATTGCTTAAAATAATAATAATGGATGTTATTAATGAGCTTGGTCAAATGTCACATACTCTGTTAGACTCTTCATTATAAATACTGTGGTTGCATATAAATACATCTCATTAGATCCAACTGTGTACATTTAAACTGATAATTTACACTCCTTTGGATGGAATATTAAAGCACTCAGTTTCTCCATAAATGTTTTGTCCCAGTTGTGTGGTCATTTGAGCTCAACTGCAGCAGCTTTCCTTTCACATAAACCAGGACCTTTTGCCATAACTGAATGAATCACTACATAAATTACCATTCTGATCTACATTTTGAACACAGCCAAATGTCTGGAAGTAAATTGACCTCTAACCTCTGATACCACCAGTCAAATTCAAATCAGTTCCTCTTTACTGGCTCCATCCATCTGTCAGGGAGGAACGGAGAGAGCTGTAACAAATGGAGTTTCAAATTCAGTTCGCGTAGGAAAATTGGCTTCCAGAATGATGCATGACTGTAATCTATCCATCACTCGGTAATTGACTCCCTCCTCTTACATCAAGTCAGAGTCACTTGTCTGAAGGACACCAGAGGTTTCTGGCTCCTAGTATGTGCCAAGGTCTCTTCTGTATTTGTACTGGAAGATGAATTGACTCATAAAAATCATGTGGCCAGTGATGTAGTTCTGCATTGACAGGGTGGAACAACTGTGCCATCTGGTGGTGGCAGCGAAGTGTTGCAGTAGCCAGTTCTGTATCTTTCAACTTGGATCAACTCTGGGGAGATTTAAGAAGTCAAGTTAACTGATGTCATTGTCAGGAGAGGAAATATTTCAGTAGATGCATATTCATTTGTGTCAAAATTGCTTTGTTGGGTGCTACTTTACAGCAGAAAGCACTTAAGGTTGGTGTGTATTTTTGGTGTTCACTGTGTAATTATCACTGCTTATACATTTTTATATTTTCCCCTTTGTGGTTTTAAAGCTTGTAAGCATCTTTGTGAAGAGACTGTTGTATTTGGTATACAGCCAAACTGCTGCATCTCTATACAAGTTGGATGCGGGGTGTGTTTTTTCTGTGTGGGAGAGCGGGAGAGAGAGTGTGTGTGTGTGTGTGTGTGTGTGTGAGAAGGGTGTGAAGCTGAATCCCCTGTTTCTGGCAGACGGGCATGCTGAAGACGGCTTAACACAAGAACAATGGGGTCCTTTGACCAAAATGACGCCCTCAAGACATGTGGCCTCCTGTCACCGTGGCAACCCCCCATGGGACACGGAGCGGGCTGACAGCTGGAGAGGAGGACTTACAAAAATGGAGTCCATTTCTTTCTTCGGAAGCTCCCCTGCTCTATATCTCCTCACTCTTCACCCTGTCCGCCTTTACTCCAGACCCTTATAAATGTAGGTTACATCTCATTTTACAGCTTTATGTGTTTGGCCTTATGGGCCTGGCTTGTCACCTACAACTCCTCCGGACATAAAGAGTTCAGGAAACAGCAGTAAATCAGGTCTTTATGGCCTGTTGATTATGTCAGTAATAAGAGAGCATTGATCTCATTGACAAATATGGGGCAGAGGCACAAGATTTCACACTCACTGTACACTTGATTTTACGCCTCGTTTTAAACTGATGAGTAGTTTCTGTACTGCCACAAAGAAGCAGAATCAGTTATTTGTACATCCAGATTTAGAGACTTTGGTCTTTCAATTAGTTAATTAGTAGCTGAATGGTATTAAGTTGTCCCGCTGCCTCAGTCCTTTCTGTGCTCAGTGCTGCCAGCCCTCTATTATTGATGCTCGTGGGCATGCCCTTTAAGCCCTGCACAGCTCTCCTATGGAGCTAAAGACAGCAGGAGGAGGACAACAAAACAAAGGCAGGACAACAACAAGAGACTCTCTCGCCACTCTCAGCTTGGTTTGCTGTCCCAGTGTGTCTGTTTGCTACAGTTGTAGCATGGCTCAAACAGCTGCAGACCCTAAACAGGCTGCTCATTGGATTTATCCGTTTTAAAATGCTTTTTTGTGACTTATGATGTAGGTCAATTATCACAATGCTGCTACTGTAGTAAAACAATTTTGGAGGTCTATTATTTTGTACTTGGCAAGTGCTGCATTTTCAAAATCTGATTATTCTTATTATCAATCTGCTAGTTGTGTTGCTGACTAATCAATTTCTAGTTAATAGTGTCTAGAAAAAATGTTCTCACAATAAGAAAAGCTTAAGGTTTGTCTGAAAAACAAAACTTGGGAGTTTCTATATAAAACAATAACTTCAAAATGTGACTAAGTTGATAAAGAGAACTTTCTGTCAATTAATAGACTAATGGTTTCTGCTTTGCTCATTGTTCTTATTTGTAACGGTATGTGCGATTTCAGGATAATTCATCCAGTTTTCTTACATTTAATTATGTATTTAAATGTTATGCTTTAGGTTTTCAGTTAATAAGTATTCCATAAGTTTCTTTAAGTCATGAAACATTTTTAAATAGATTCGACCTTATAGGAGCAGCAGTGTGAGGACGTACAGAATTGAAACATTGTTTCAAAAGTCAGGCTTCATGCACATGGCCTCCATAGATGCAAACCCCCAGTGCAGTTAGGAACTTCAAGAATTTCATTCATATCGATTTGTTTATAAAAGTGTATTTAATTAAATGTAGTACTATGTGCGGTATAAACCAGCAAAGTCAACGTTGATAAGATTGCAGGCTCCATCCCTGAACCTTCGTAGCAAGAATTTTAGGTCAAACTGTGGCTGAGGTTGCCTCAGTGAAATACCTTTTCTTTCTGGCACAGAGAAGAAACTTCCCACAGATTCTTTTACATCAAAGTGGGTTTACAGGTGTTTGGGAGAGCTACTGCACAAGGGACAAACAAAACGCCTCAAGTGATGCTACCTGAGTCTGAAGACTACAAGAAAAAGATGCGGGGTGTGGAGTTAAATAGCTTGTGAGACGTCCTCATCTATGTCTAAGGATACATAACAAAACACATCTCGGTAGCATTGTGGGTCTGTCTGTCTGTCTCTGCTTTATCTGTAACATGCTGAGAAGAGCAGGATGAGGGAAAAGAGACAACTAGCAACATGCTGTATGCGTCAGAAAGTGACAGGATTTAAGGTTAAATGAATTTTATGAAGTTTGTTGACTCCTACAACACTGTTAGAATTGTGGCTAATAACAATGCGCATGTGTAATCTTGACCTCTGTGCAGTTTAAGAAAATGATGTGCATTCTATCACTGCATCGACAAGAACTGAGTAGACAACGATATATTAATTTTATATCTGAAAGAAATGTTTTAATCTATTATTTTGTATTGTAAGAATAATCATGACATCTATTTTGGGATTGAGACAGCAGCTTTTTCCTTAAAACCTTGAGGATGAAGGGTAAAGACTATACCATCAGAGGACACACACACACACACACACACACACACAGCTGCCCAGATACATACCTGTAGAAATCTCCCAACCATCTGGGCATGCCTACACTTGATTTACCCTCAGCCAACACGGTGTGAAAGAGGATGTCTGTTTGAATGTTGACTCTTCCGGCATATTTATTCACGCTGAATAAAAGGAAATTGGTTCTAATGATGCTGCTTGAAAAACCCACACTTTTGAGAGGAACATGGCAGTAATTTGAGTCACCTCACACTGTTGTTGCAAACAATAAAATGAGGAGGTGATGATGAGTCAGTATCTTCTTTTTACGCTTAGATTTGTAGGAAAATACCACAAGTTATAAGCTGTATCACTGATCGTGCCGAGTTTAAATCTGGCCTCTGTGCTTCGTGTTCACCTGAGTTTCCTCCACCTTCCAGAAACATGCATATTTTATGCTTATCTGAGCTCTTCCTTCTTGTCTGTGCAACATATAACTGTGTTGTGCACTGGTAATCTCTTCACAGGTGTTTTCCTCCCCTCTCCCTGCTGCATGCTGGGAAATGTTCCAGCTCCACTCCCGCTCTGTGTTTAGTAGAAGCAGGTGTGAGGGAAAAAGGAAAAAAAAAACATAAAAGAACAAACCACTCTACTCTAGACCCACATCATAAATGCTCAATCTCAAACTCTTGTCCATCTGAGACAAAGCTCCTAGTTCTGGGCGGTGGAGTCAACTGAGCCAACATGGTGTCTCCAGAGGAAGCAGGCAGTCTGCCATGGCAACTGGAAGACTAAATGTATTGCTGTTTCTTGAAGAAATCCTTGAAGAAATCCCTGAAGAGAAGCTCTATCTTCAACTCAGTGTTCAACTGTGTGAGCACAGAGCTGAAGGGCGCTGAAGGCAGAAACTACTTGCTCTGCAAAGGTGCCTCTGAGGCTTATGTTTCAGAATGGGAAACTCAGTCCTGGCAGCTAAAGAAAAATGTATTGCAGATTTAGACAAGGGACATTCGTAAAAAAAAATATTTCTTAAATTTAAATTTTTTTTTTTTTCATCATTATAAATGGTCTGTATAAGCAAACCGTTTATCTAGGCCACTTCCAGGTAGAAATTTGAATTTGTCAATCTTATATAGCTGCAAAAATGCAAAACACTGTTGGCCTTTACTCCTGAAGATCACTGTCTCGTGAACTTCCTCATCTACTTGGCGAAGAACTGAATTACATTGTAATTTTAACTTCTCCCATTCCTTAAGATGTGCTTATCACAAGCTGGTAATCTCTTAGATTTGGAGAAACTAACATATGACTTGAAGGACATATCTATAAAATTCTGGTTCCTCTGAGCACCTTTGTGGAACTTCTACAACAGAACTCTCCAACCATACATTCGCCATATGTTTTCTTTTTATATTATTTCTCCCCTGATTTTCCCTATTTTATGATCTACTATTTCTAATGAAATTTGTTATATGCCTTGTCTGATTCTAATCTACTCACCACTTGTTGGCTCTGTGTGACGCCTCACCCATAACCTGTTGCTGGCGTTGCAGTTGTTCCTTGATGTAATTTTACTTTTAATTTAAATTTTAAGTCTAATAAAAATATACATTAAAAAAAATAATGGTTTGATTTATGACCTGCAAAAAAACCTTTGCCATCTCTCTCATCTGTACTACTCACTCTGTACAGACATAAATTAGGCACCCATTTTTTTTAAACATTCTTATTTTTATGTGCACGAATTTTCTCTGAAAACATGTTCTGTTGCTACATTTTGAATGTAACAGTTCACTTATAAAGTACCCATGCAAAAAAAACGCTTCCACTCTGAATATTGTATGTTTGCTTTGTTGGCTTTGTGTTTTATCTCTATTTCTGCCAGACCCTGAGAAATCATCTGGTCCCCCCTTTCTAACCACTGACTCCAGGCCAGACTTCTGAAATAGTTGAAGGTAAACAGTGGCGACTGTTGTGTTTGTTTTAGTTGTGAATGCATGATGCAACGACACATCATCAGTCATGATCGAGGGCACAGCTGGAAATCCCCTAAAAGCACCTGGAACGTGCTTTTTTTTATCATCTTCTAAACAGTTTGGAAATTTTGATAGAGGAAGTAATCTTGAAAGCCTGGCACAGAATTTAGCAACTGGTGTTTTTCTCCCAGGAAAAATAGAGAAAACCTGAAAGTTGATTTTTTTACAGACAGAATCCTAGAAAATGTAAAATAATCAGTGAGAATGATTCTCAAATGCAATCAGAATCAATGCCACTCTTTAGTATAATCGAAGTATTTGGAATTGCTGACATCCATGCAGACATTTTCTTGCAGTGTCCAGGATTTGTGCAAAAAAAAAAAAAATCCATTCTCCACACAAGCAGGACAACTAGTAACTGTTTGCACTTAGCTGTCATTGTTATTGTGCAATAATCTACGCACTAAAGCCCTGTCAGCGCGGAGGTGACCTGATCAGGATCTGCAGTGGTTGGCTGGCTCCTCTGTGAGAAATGGGCCAGGCTGACATGTGTCAGCCATGATAAATGAGCAGGTGTTTGGGTCCGTGTTAAGTAAATGGAGTCATTATTGATGACCTCAGAGCTCCCTGTGTATTGCCAGTATCAGTGATGACTTCCAGACCCCTGCTGCAGTACAAGGGTATGTTGTGAATCTGTAGGTCGGGGAAGGACTCGTGCCCTCAGGGGTAGGTTGAAGTGTCTGCCACACCAGGGTTAAGTTGTTTTACTTGGACTGGTGACCTTAGAGCGGGAAGTTCACTGGCAGTGGAGCGTTGCAGAAGCCTAATTGTCATGAAGTTTAAAAGTCACATAAGTTCAGACTGTAAAGATGCCAGTGTCAACCAGCCGGTCTGTAACTTTGACCCCAAAATGAAAAACATTAAAATATTAACTTAGAAATATTGATTGATTCGTCCAACACTTTAGTCAACAATGAAATCTTATTAGCTATAGAATTCCCTGACACTTGGCATGCATGACTTGTAACAGTTTTGGTGCTTTTAACTATACATGTGGACAAGGCTCAGACCTCCTAGCATGGCTAGGCGTACTCTCAGTCTTGCTGATGGTGTGGTGGTGCTAAATAAAAAGCCAGGACATCCCCAAGGTCATTACAGGTCATTCACGGGGTTATTAAAGTCTTCTTATTTCTGCATGAATTGCATCTTCATGGTGAAGCTAAAGGAAAATATCAGGGATTGTGAAAATCACAAAAGCAGGATTCATCTGCTAAAAGAATCTGCTGCATTCCAAATTTTATGGAAATTCATCCAATTTGGTTTGTAAGAACAGCAGTTTTTAAACATATAAAAATGGAATTAGTTGTAACACAGATACACAGAGCAAACATCCTATGTATGTTTGTGTGTAAGACTGTGGTGTGGTTAAGATGTAGTCCAAACAGAAATATGCAGAAAATCTAACCTGAAACAAGTTTATCCACTATGGCCTGTAAATGCCTCTTTCCAGTCAGGAAATGTGTTGGATTGATGAAACATGATAAAATCATCATTCTCAACAGCACTTTCTGTTCTTTCTCCAATATGAAAAACGTGACAGGCCCTTCCGTCACTGTCACCTGGGCTCCACTATCATCCACCAGAACTGAAGGTATTTATCACTTTCATTATGATACATAGGAGCATTTCACATTGTTACACATCTCTACAGGATAATCTGTAATTTTAATTGACTTCAACATGATTACATAACATGCTCCATCTGTTGCCTCTTGCAGGGGGAGTCAAACGTGCATATCTTCACACAGACAAGAATCTAATTATTCAATTAGGCACCGTATTGAATGAATAACTGATTCACCACACTTTACATAAGAACAACACAGATCATTACTGGCCCTGTAATGTAATTTACGACGACAGTGGAGGGCTCATCATTCATGGGAGTGTACACGTTTTTGCTCCCATTACCCTGCAGTAATCTGAAAGTGCTGTCATTAATGTAAATGACTGTGAACGGTGTGGCTTTTAACATATATCACTCCCATTAAGGAAATCAAGCAATCACAAATCCTTTGCATTCACTCGCACATTAACGATGGAATCCTTTTTCACATGAATCTTGCTAAAGAGGAAGGCTTGTTGTGTAAGTAAGTGCACACATGGTCAAATAGGTGATTTGGGGCGGGGGGGAGCAGACAAAGCATGCTGAGCTCCAGAGGTTAAGTCTCCCCCAACACCAGGCCCACAGGAATGTGTATGTGTGTGAGCAAGTCCTGGAGGCTGCATTGTCTGTCTGCGGTGCATCCTGCTCTGCAAACAGCTTCTCTGAGAGGCTTGGACTTGGGAAGGAGCCTGTAATGTGGGAGGTCTGGATACCAAACAGCCAAACAAAGCCTTGTGATATAATTGCTGTTTGTTGGGTGAAAGCAAAGAAACTCTCTCTGTGGTGCAGTAGTTTATAGTTGTTCATAGAAAAACTTTTTCACTTTCAAAAGAGCCTTGATGCTAGCAAATCTTTCTGTCTTTTGATTATTCCTTTTGTGAATCTCATTATTTTACATAATTTTACCAAAGACGATATTTTAAGTTTTTAATAACGCCCTGCTTACTACTTCACTGTTTGGACTTGTCTGGCTTTTTGGTGCATTGGAGTATACCAGAATATTTAAGCTGCCAGGCTGCAGTATGCAGCACCGGTGAACAATCAACCAAAGCAATGACTCGTTTTACCAGACTGATAAAGTCTACGATGAGTGGGGGTGCATTGGTGGTGGCAGGATCAGGAAGAAGGCAGAGGACCTGTTATCTGAAACAGATCACAGATTCAGTTTCACAACACCAAACAGGTTCGTTGTGACGAGAATACACGTACATTCCCAACGTGTTTATTAGTGAGCTTTAGAAGTGCAGCATTTGTTAACATTGGACTGTGAGACATGTTAGCTTTGAGCTAAACTAACCTACTTGGCACAAAGGCATGATCTTCTCATATACCTCTCAGAATTAAAGTGAATTCCCATTATATGTAACCTTTGTAACCTAGACCCTCCAAAGGTCTAGGCAAGGCAAATGTATTTGTTTTTGCTGTAGATATTCAGATTTAAGATCCAAATATAGATAACAGATAAAAGTTCAAACTTTCAGATACTGTTTACGCTGTCATACAATTTTTGAAATAGCATAGAAGATAGCACCTTTTGTGTAGGAACACTTTTATCTCAGATGTGTCTTGTGAAAAAAATAGTTCTAACAACACTTTGGTTCAGTCTTTTAGACTGAATTGAAGTGAACAAATATTGAGTATCACCAATAAGCAACCTGGAATGTCCTGATAAAGGGAGGAACCACTGGTGTACTGAGCAACATACACAGAACAGCAAATGAAAATGGCCTGCTGAGAACAAGATTAACCTCTGCCAAAATGATGGAAAGGCCAAAGGTGGGATAAAGAGAGGATCTGCTCATGATCCAAACCATACAAGCTTATCTTTGAAATGTGGCAGAGGTAGTGGCTGCTTCTGTAATGGGCTGCCTGGTCTTCATTGATGATTTACCTCATGATAGTATAAGCAGAAGAGCATCAGAACTAACTGGGAGGAGTGTCATCATGCAGCATGGTCCAAAACATGCTGCCAACTTGAATAAAGATTTCAGAGGAACAAAGTGGAAGGTTTTCGACTTGCCAAGACAATCATGCACTTTACCTGCTGAAGATGAGATGAAAGGGGACCAACATCCCCCCATAAAGCAAACAACAACTGAAAGAAGCTCCAGTAAAAGCCTGGAAAAGCATATTAAAAGAAGAAAGTTCCAATACTTTTGGAGGATGTTATCTTTTGGTGATTTGATACAAAAAGTGCAAACTTTTGTGTTGTTTAAACGTTTGAGGCTGAAAATACTGAACTTTCGTTTGACATCCGTCTTTTGATCTTAAATCCAAACTGCTGTGTACAGCTTGAATAAATACAGTAAATAGGTCCAATATGGAGAGAACTGTAGATGATGTCCCAGATCCCTGCTTACCTTTCGGGAGCAAAATCAGATGTTGTTCATTCAAACCCATCCCTCCTTTTATAGGAGGTTATTCAATGTTCATTTTTATTTACATTTCATATGAATGTAACATTAACGTATTAAATGTAACATTATTAACCCCAATAAGTACAACATATATTTTTATGCAGATGATACAAATCCACACTCTTTCACACCTGCCTTTGAAGGACTTGTTTTAGTGGCAGAGAAGACCCAGTACATTTACCTATGTCTCTAAATGGTGCCAAG
Organism: Channa argus; assembly: GCF_033026475.1. Lineage (NCBI taxonomy): Eukaryota > Metazoa > Chordata > Actinopteri > Anabantiformes > Channidae > Channa > Channa argus. The sequence goes on from NC_090207.1 coordinate 22,797,426, forward strand.
TCCTACAAACATCTGATAATTTGGCTTGTCATTTGAAAATCATCTTCAACATTGAAATTAAAACTAAAACTAGCCTTTCTCTATAACATTTAAATATGTACAAATAGTAGCTGTAGTGTGCAAGTGGTTAACTCTGATCAAAAGTAGAAAACATTGTTACCACCACCAAAACTTTTGTATGTTTGCAACAACAACAACAATTTGACAGTTTTTTAGGGGGTTAATGTCAGAGTTATCTCAACCAGGATTAGTTGCTGGGCAACCAATGAAGACTCCGGGAAGTTACTGGTGTCAGTCAAAAAACAGCACGGCACACCCTCCACAGTCTTTTGTATTGGTAGTACACTTTTGTAAAGGCCTAGTTGAAATAAATTCAATCCAACATGCTTACAAGGTTTAAGTGGTTGCAAGCATTTCTGACAATCAAATGTTCTTGTTCTCAGCTCTATAGAACCAATTATCAATTAAAGTTGCCTTAAAACCACTGCTTCTAAAATTAAGAAAAATAGGAAACAAACGTTTTAGGGATTTTCTTATTTCATCTGTTACCGTTACTGTTTCCTCTGCTTAACTATTAGTGCATGTTGATGGCCTTGTCAGAGGCTCCTGCTTGAAAATCCAGAACAGAGCAGCAGTACAATTGATTTGTCAAACAGAGTAGATGTTTCCCTCACTGTCTTTCCACTGCTTATGTCTGGCAAACAAGTGCACTCTGAGGCACTCTTAAGCACTTCTGGGTTCAAGAGAAGGAGATGGTGTTTTCAATGAGATGTCAGACAGGAGGAGTTGGATGGAGCACGAGCGGTGTCTGGCTTGACTTTCACTCAGTGCCCACAAGCTGCACTTCACCTTCCAGCTGCTCTCTGTCCCTTTGGATTCAAGGCAAGGACCACAGGGAGGGAGAGTTGGAGGAGGGGTTTGGGTGGTGGTTGTGGTGGGGGTTACTGGACGGGTGGGGGCACGCTCTTGGGCAGACAGGCCCTGGAAATTTCCGTTGTATGTTTCAGCTCTTTGCAGGATGGGAGGGGTAAGGAGTCAGAATTGGAGTTGGGATAGGGGGAGTGGTTGGGTTGGGGTTTGGGGACTTGGCAAGGAGCCAGCCACAGCAGGAAGCTTGCTAGTTTCACACGGACAAAAGAAGCAATCCTAGACACTGCCTGGCTATCTGAACGCAGCACTCCAGTCATCACCCAAAAAAACAGGAACTCAGAAATGTGGTCTGCAGGGGTGGTGGCCCAGATTGAGCGCTGCTTACTCACAGCTGCACTCAGCTTTCAGTTCTCTATAGTTTATGTTGACAAAGTAAAAGGTATCAGCTACACAGGATACATTTCCAATTTTCCTTTCAAATGACTGACTTCCAGTTTAAATCTCCAGGTCTCAATTTACTCAGATCCTGAAGTAGTAAAATTTGCCATGGATTCAGTATGGCTTCATACCGAATTAGTCAAATGTCAAAAGTGCCTTTGTTTATTTCGAAACTGTCCTATCAGGTGGACCTTGTATATAAACATCCTCATTTACCAAACCTACACAGGCAATCAATTTGAACCTATTTTAAGTACATTTCACAATAGGCAATCTGACATGTGACCACAAAACGATTTTAAATTAAAACAACAACAGAGCTTATTTATAGGCTGTGTGGAAATTGGCCAGCTCAAAATTCAATATCTGGTAACAAAAAACAACCTCTTCAACAGCATAATCAGCATTGTAATTGTAGCTTCCAATATTTTCATAAACTGGAAGAGATGCCTTAGGTTTATTTGGCTTGGCAGAGGTCCAGCTTTTAAACCGGAGGCAGGAAGAAGTGGAGCAGAGTGAGAGCCAGGCGGCCCAACAGCAGGCCTGGAGAGGAGGAGGTGCTGCTGTGCATCAGGTGGACAGGATATGTGTGTGTGTGTGTGTGTGTGTGTGTGTGTGTGTGTGTGTGTGTGTGTGTGTGTGTGTGTGTGTGTGTGTGTGTGTGTGTGTGTGTGTGTGTGTGTGTGTCAGAGAAGGGAGGGTTGCGTAGGGCAGGTGGACACTGGTGCGGCTTGCTGGGGGCTCAAGGCCCCTAGCAGGTGGATGCACAGAGAACAGAAATAATAACAGGGGGGATTAAGGAGATGAAAAGAAGCCAAGGATTACTTGTCTCCTTTTTTCACATACCAAATGGGTCTCATACCAAAACATTTATTTGCAATTTTGGACAATTTATTATCCTAAAATAATTAGTAACTATTAGTATCTGACAAAGCTTCTAAGGACATTTAATTAATAAAGACAAATCCGTACATTGGAGACGCCTGACCAAGAGAGCTACTCTTGTCAATAAGTTGACTTAAAGTTGTAGTTTACCATTTGGGAAATGCACTTATTTACTTGTGAATCTAGTTTATTACATGAAAGATTGATACCACTCACATAGTTGTTTATTCAACATGAGGCTTAAGCTATAAACTAGTTCGCTTATCTTAGCTTAAAGATTGGAAACTGCAGAAACAGCTAGATTGGCACTGTCCACAAGAATTGGAAAAAGTTTGCTTACTCTGATGAGTTTTTACTGCAACATTTGAATTGTATTACTGGTTCAGCCTGCTGGTGGTTGTAATGGTGTGAGGGATATTTTCCTTCGGTGCCTTGGTATCAATGACGATGGTTTAAATACCACAGTTTACCTTAGAATGGTTGTCGGTCCCTTTATGACCACAGTGTACCCATCTTCGGATGGCGACTTCCAGCAGGATAATGCGCCATGTCAAAAAGCTACAACTACCTCAAACTGGTTTCTTGAACATGACAATGAGTTCACTGTACTCAAATGACCTCCACAGTCACCAGATCTTAATCCAGTCGAGCCCCTTGGGATGTGGTGGAACAGGGGATAGGCATCATGAATGTGCAGTCAGCAAATCTGCTGCAAATGCCTGATGCTATCGTGCCAATTTGGCCCAAAATGTCTAAGTAATGTTTCCAGCACCTTGTTGAATCTATGCCGTGAAGAATTAATGCAGTTCTGAAGACAAAAGCGGATCCAACCCAGTACTAGCAAGGTGCATCTAATAAAGTGGCCAGTAAGTGTCTATGGAGATTTATAACATCTTTTAAAGGCAAGTTAATTGATTTGTGTAAATTAAGATTAGGTGAATTTCCACTCCTCTGCATGCACACTTGCATCCTTTCACTTAGCGTAGAGGCTGACAGCTCACATTTTGGAATAAATAAGTCTTCAAGTTGTACCTCTGCCTCCATTTAAGTGGCTGAAAATCAATATGATCTTATCGGAATTACAGTGAGATGACTCCCTGTGCCTGCACCCACACACCCCACCGTTGTTAATTTGTTTCTGTTGTAGTGTATCTGTAAGCATGGTCTCTGCTGTGGATCATTGTACACAATATTATTTATTTATGACCAGGAACTATAGATATAGTACAAGCTTCTCCTGTGTACTGTCCATCTGGTTGCTTCTGTTAGTTGGCCTAGTGTAAGCACTAATGTATTATGTGGGTCCTCAGGAGGCATACTAATAGCCACTCATGTGTTAACATTTTACACTATTTATCTATGTAAAAACAATCCCATTAATTGTAATGAATGCCTTGTCATTGGAATGTGATGTATTTGAACCTGAAAAAATGTAAGATGCACAATAAGTAGATTGTGACCTTACCTGTTTTATTTGTGTTGACAGCAGTTCCCCATCTCACAAGGCACCTCATGGAACCTGGGAAAACCTCGGGTCTAATTGCTCCCTATAAGACACACTATAATCCGTCTCTGAGGACTGCTGTACACATCATTTTACACAAAGCTGCAGATAATTTAATTTTCACCTGGGGAGCTTTCAGCATTAGCCTGTAATAGAAAAGGAAGATTGCTGCCAGATTTCAAACACAAGTGCCCCTGTATCACCATGATCATGAAATTGAAACGGCAAAAATCAGTTTTCCTCCACTGATTGTTTTACTTATGAATAAGAAGCAGACGCAGACTGTACTTAAGTTGTTATGACTTACACGACGCAGATTCCTTAGATGAAATATGATGTGATACTTAGAGGAATATTTGGATTTCGATCCTTGATTAATAGTCTCTCCTATTTAATATTGTAGTTTTTAATTTTCTACAAGATATTAAAAAAGTGTTTAGAACTTACATATATTCAAAGCAAATAACTTTTTAATTGAACACACTTGCAGATTCAAATGCACTGAGTGATGCCTTTGCATTATGTTGCTTTCATCTGTCACCAGATGCTTAAATTTATGTTGCACTGAGAGCTGTGAAAAAAATAAAAACACTTACTCCACACATAAATTATAAGGAAACGCAGTTGCACTCAGCTGTCATTTGATGATATGTAACTAAGTGGATTGGCTGCAGACAGTTTACGTAATAATTTTCTATTGTGGAAAGATAATGTACTCTCTTACACAATCTGAAAGGCATTGCAGCAGTAGACTCTGCATGGACATAAAATAACATGCTTTAACATGTATGGCCAGCTTCACACTGCAACATCTGATCATGTCTGGGGAATGGATCTCAGTGGCTCACTTCCCATCTGCAGCTTAAAAACACACAGCTGCTACAATGCACTGCAGTGTGGAGGGGTGTCTCACTTTGATCTTTAAATATCCTCTAACGTTAAGGCACGCTCATTGGCTTTTTAAAAATATATATTTATATATTTTTATATGCTGGGCAAAATTCTGACGCTCCCTTGAATCTAGCGTGTGGCTGTAGTACAGCAGAGAATGCGAGAACACCTTTCCTTTCTTTTTATTTTTTATTTTTTTTGCCTGCCTCCAACACCACCACCACCATCTGTCCCTTTCTTCCATTTCATGCGCTCAAGCAGTATCCACACCCCTCTCATAGCAACAGCACGCCGCCGCCGCCGCCCCCCGCGCCTTGCAGTGAAAATTTCTTCCCCTGGATCTTCGCCTCGCACCATGCAGACAGTCCCTGGGTCCTGCCTGACGGTTCAGTGTCCCCCCTCCCCCAACAGCCGCGCTCCTGTTTCACTCAAAGATGGCGTCGGCTCTAGAGCCCCTGGTCTCTGGCTGCATTTTTAGGCTTGTTGTTGTCTCCGTTTCGCACGGTTCTGGCACCTTCTTCTCGGCGGCTCGACACGAAATTCCGGTGAGTAGCAGCGGAAGCCAAATGGAGGGACATGAGATTTGTACGCAGCCCACTTTACCCGAGCTTCTCTCGTTAACCAGAACCGGACCCGCTCGGGCTTTCGGGGGGAACCGCGAGAGGTAGAGGCAGAGTGGGGTACGGAGGGATGATGATCGCGGAGGCGGGTGGGGGGTACGGAGGGGGGAGCCGAGGCCTAGCTACTTCGCTCCAGCGGCCTTGTCTTCACTGCACCGCAGGCTGAAGCGTTACGTGGGAGGGCGGTTTGAGGAGGGAGGAAGTCAGCGAGGTGGGGACCGCTCGTAGGGGCGACTCTAATCGGACATAAGCTTCTGTGCTACACCGAAGGCTGAGAATGAGGCAGCAGAATATGTAAAGGTGCCAAATTCGCAGCTGGGATAATCTTAATTTTTGCACTTGCTCGCTAGCGGAGATGGCCGTCTGCAAGTTGCATTGTGCCTTTTACAAGGCCGCGGTCTCACGTTCACATCTCAGTGACATTCAAAATCAGATACTTGGCTGTGTTTGCCGTTGAGTAGACGTTGGGATCGTAACACGAAGGGGTTTTATTGTATTTTAGTGCAAGCGCAACCGCTCCCCTCATGCTGTTTACGTTTCGGGTTAGCGAGTAACATTAGTAACATAATCGTAACGTTAGCTCTCCAGCTAGCTTCTAACATTAGCTCGCTAAACAACAGCAGTTAGCGGGAAGGCTTGTCGTCACATACTTAGCAGCCTAGTATCATATCGCTGAGTGTAAACACAGTTAGTCGGCATTGTAAACAACTCAGGAAACGAATTGGCAGTTCGTGAATTAACTTAGCTTTGATTTTCAGCTAGCCCCTCAGCTAATGTTTGCTAACAGTCTGTGTTTTGACTGCATCGTGTTGACATTAGCAACCGAATTAGTTAGTCCAATAGTCAACTTGCTTGTGCAAAAGTAAGTATGACGTTCACTTTTTGTTGTGCACTAGAATGATTTTGGATATTTGCGCCATTTCTGCTATCGATTGTGAAATTGTGGTCATAACGATACTTTGTTTGTTGACACGGTTTGTGTTATGCGTTACTGGTCATGCTTTTGTATGTGATGGCCATGTAATAAGAGAAGTGCATGATTGAGATTAAGTTGATTAGATGTACTGGTATCAGTCAAGTCGCTCTTCCTCCTCCCCATTTGGTTTTGTTATTGGTGTATGGTTAAACCTCATGGTGCTTTCTAAGGGAAAGCATGGCTTTGTTTATGTCTGTGTGAGGGCACTGCATGGTGTGCTAGTGTGATTTAAAAACCCATTTCCTCTCTAAGATCCCAGTTAAACTCATCATCCTTTAAACCTTTGCTGCTGTTTTTATCTAATTTAATTGACATTTACTTCAAGGTGTCACTAACCCCTCTCTCTCGCTCTCTCTCTCTCTCTCTGTGTGTTTTATTTTTTTCTCTAGGATTTGACAGCTACTGAAGTGTAATAGGCATGAAGGTGATCAACCCTGGTTGCCCTCTGGGGTGAGAGATCTGTTCTGTACCAGAGCTGAGAAGAATAATGCTGGAAGAGTGAAAGACGGCACCAGAGAACAAGTGAATATGAAGGATTGTGGATACAGACTAAATTCTTCTTGCGGAATTTTATAATCCACAGAAAAGATATTTATTGTACTACCTGGATCTTTGCTATTGAAACACTAATTTTATGTCTTAGAGATCGTATTTCCCAGCTTATACTGGGAATTGGCTAGTTTGCTAGTGACAGGGGTCTTACTGAACAGGTTTTATTGTATGAGTACATGTATTTGGTTATAGGCAAAGTGGGAGTAACTTTATCATTCTAAAAGCCCCTTACCCTACTTTGTGTTCTGTGGGACTTTAATTTGCTATTAGACCTACTAGTTCCTCCGCTCCCCCTGCTTCTTGCCAGAAACTTTCAACTGGCAGGGAGTGGGTGGTGGGCGGGACAGATTTTTACACAGTGGAGGGTTGGTTCTGGGGGTTTGTGCTATGGTCAGCTGCTCCCTTCCGTGCTGCTCATACTCAGTTTCTGAGGGACTCTCTGTGCGGCCCCAGGACAAGGGATAGTAATCAGGCAGAGGGCAAAGAGGAAAAGGAGGAGGCGGCGCTACGGCGCAGGCCAGGTGTTTCCTTGGCTTACACTCCCTATTTTTTGTGTGCGGGCATTGCAGTAGGGCTTCAGGGCCCCCGCACCCACCCAGACCCCAGCCATGGTGAAACTTGCAAACCCAATGTACACCCAGTGGATCCTAGAGGCCATAAAGAAGGTGAAGAAGCAGAAGCAGCGACCATCAGAGGAGCGCATTTGCAATGCTGTCTCCATGTCCCATGGTCTGGACCGCAAAACGGTTCTGGAGCAGTTGGAGCTTAGTGTCAAGGATGGTACCATTCTTAAAGTCACCAACAAAGGTCTCAACTCTTACAAGGACCCAGATAACCCTGGGCGCCTGGCTCTACCCAAGCCCAAAGGAGGTGGCAGCTCTGGAGGAGGAGGAGGAGGAGGAGGAGGCGGCGGCAGTGGCAGTGGCGGCAGTAGTGGCAGCAGCACCGGCGGCAGTGGTGGAGGTGGAGGTGGAGGTGGTGGTGGTGGTGGTGGTGGCGGTGGTAGTGGTAGTAGCAGCTCTCACTCCCATTCAGGAAAGAAACCAGGACTCGACTGGAACAAGCTCATTAAGCGGGCACTTGAGGGGCTCCATGAGCCTAGTGGGTCAAGCTTAAAGAACATTGAGCGCTTTCTCAAGTGCCAGGCTGATGTGGCAGCTTTCTTGTCAGGCAGTGGCTCCATGGGGCCAGGCCTCTTCCATCAGCAGCTGAGGGTTGCCCTGAAGAGAGCAGTTGCCCATGGACGTGTGGTCAAGCAGGGTCCACTGTTCCAACTCGTCAGCCGCAGAATGACCACGGGATCCCAGGATGATGGTACCGGGACGGTGTCTCTGGAATCACTGCCTCCTGTCCGCCTGTTGCCCCACGAGAAAGACAAGGTAATGTCTCTGCACATGTGCACCACTCACAATGTCTGCACCACAAACATAATTTTTCAAATCCCCCCACACTTATTAAACATAAAACATTGACATAACAAGTTAATTTGTAAACTTATAATTGCATTATCTGGCTTGTCATATTTATTTGACATTTATAATTTGGATGTTGAAGATCACTGCTTATAACAAACGTATTAGTCTAAATAGGTTGCGTATTTAAAAAATGGGTGTAAAGCACTTTGGTTTTGTGGCATCAGCTGTCTGATAAGATCACGGATATCCTGTTGAAACAATAACTGTGGTTGAGGAGATTGTGGCAAGAAATCTGATGTGCTCTTCAGTTAGAATTTTTTGAGAAATAGAAACTGTATGATCTGTGTAAATAACAGGAAACAACATATTTTTTGTGTGTGTTGGATCATCTCCTACTGTACTTGCATGATAGCTACTGTACATCCATAGTCTTTCAGATTGATTAACTGGCAACACAAGGTGTAATGTTGAGGTTGAAATGTACTTCAGTATAGTACGGTCTCTGACGATGTAACTGTCCTTTGTAAGTCTTGATCCAGCTTGTGGTGAAATAGTTTATAGTTAGCATATTGCAGAGCTATTTTAGAACTGGCTTAGAAAGACTGGGCAACAGCTGTAGGATTACACAGAGACCAGAGTGAGCGACTCCTCCAAAATGGAACTATGTGCCTTTTGTGTTTTAGGATTTTAATGGTGTGTGTTTGGGAAAACGGGGATATACATTCAGAAAGCATGTCAAAAACATGAAAGACTCCGCATGCAACCAGAAAGTAGAGAATACATTGCTTTCCTGCCGTCTTTCTAACGTGTGAGTGACAGAATCCCAGGTATACATTGGTCTAGATGAGCAGCACTAGAATGGTGCTGGACAGGTGGCTGGTGGGCCACTTTTCAGTAGTAGAAGTAGAGAAGGAGGAGGTGTAGGTCAGGGGAGTAGAGTCTCATGGTTCCCACCCTCCTGTAGGGAGTGTGGACCAGCTGCAGGGCTGCTCCTGTCAGGAGATGGAAAGAGAGGAAGAGAGAATGGGAGGAAGACAGACGAGAGAGATGGTCTGAAGTGGTGCCAGAGGAAGAAGTCTGAATGACGCAAGCTTCAGCCCTCTGTAACCAGAAAGGGAGAGAGAGGCACAGACATAGAGGGAAAAGAGAACGAGAGAGAAGGAATGAGTTAGAGAGAGAGGGAGAGGCAGACATGCAGGCGACAGAAGAGAAAGGGAACACCCACTTTTGTAACCTGATCAGAGAGCAGCCAGCCGCTAACCTCTGCTTGTAAGGGCCAGTGACATGTACACACTCACACGCATACACAAACGTAACTGTATGAACCCACTGGATACCAAAAAAGAATCAAAAACATAAACAAAAGCTGAATACAAAAAACAACATGTTTATTACCACCCACGTTTGGTTCATTTGTCATAAATCATTTAGTTCATATACCATCATGCATGCAAGCATACATTCTAATGAACATCATGTAATAATGCTTGTTCAAGCTCTGCACTACTGTGGGTATTAAAAAGCCATTAGGACTCTGGGCTAGTCCTAAACGTTGTTTTGACTGGCCCTTGGCTTTTTGGGCCTCTGTGTGGCTGTGTATGTGGATATTTCCATGCAGCCATAGAAGCTACTAAGGATGACCATATATGTATACACACACATACACATGCACACAGATTAGGATTAGCCTAGAGAGGAGGCTGAAGTAACATGAGGTGCCACGCACTGAACTGCTTGTGCCCTAAACAACACAGTATTGTACACTTTATAATGCTACATCTGGCCTTCATATACGGAAAAGCTTACTTTTTACTCTTTAGAAAAATGCCCTGCAAAACAGCTTTACCTCTATTTTCCTAATAATTCCATAATATAGTGGAGTGGGGTAGTAAACAAGTCCATGTTTTTAGTTTCTACTGAAGTAAGGATAGTTGGACTTGGCTCTTGCTGTTGTTTGCACTGGACCTGAATATGTTTTAGAAAGTTGAGCCTTTCTTAACTTTGTAATCTGTTTTTTAATCTGCAATGCCAGGTCTCGTTTACAGTGCATTGCAGCTTTTGCTGGCCCAGCTTTTTGATCCCATGTGTCAATTAGATGAGCAGTCGTCACCTCTTTCTCTCTCTGACACTGCTCGTGATCAGCTTGCTATTCCAAATAACAAATTGAAAAATATAATTTAATGCACACCTCATTGCAAAAGCATTCTGAATTATGTTTATGAATTAAATGTGTGGATCTAAAAGGGAAGGTTTCTTAGTTTGTGTGACTTTATTTATTTATTTAAGTCTAGATGGGTCATGGAGAAACTACTGCAGTAGTGAGGAAGTTGACATTTGTGTCCAGCATTTACACAAGCCTGTTTACCTTTTTTCCCTGTGTTATTTTTATTTTAATTTTATTTTTTTGCAATGTTGCCTGGATATAGCCTTCCAGGTGAAGCAACCCTGTGGCAGCTTAATCATATGTTTTAGTTTTTTGTGTGTGTGAGAGAGGGGGGGTGTTGATGTCTACATTAGTTTGTGCTTGTGCATGCAGCATATACATTGGAGAAGCTGCGTGCATCGAAGACAGAGCCGGGTGCTGCACGATCACTTTTCTCCACTCTTCTTTGCACTACTTTTTCACTGGTGCATCATTGCCATATTTCTCTGCATGATTGCTAACAGTTATGATTTCCCATGCAAAGGGAGAGTGTGTGAGTGAAGGCAGAGGGGAAGGAAAATCAAAACAAATGGCTGAGCACTGGCTTTGACCCCATTTACGTGGAGATTTGTGTACTCACTGGGCTGATGGTTGTGTCGGAGTACTCCATTCAAACAAGATCCTAGAATGCTATTTCTGTTTTTCAGTCTCCCCCTCTCACCCTAATAGGGTGCCATTGCCAGGTCATAAAGGGGGAGGTGAATGGGGGACCAAAGTCAACTAGGGGTCAGGGATATATGGATGGCAAACCTCATTGGCTTCCAGAGTGCCCGTTAGCAGTATTCGGCTACGGCCATTAAGTGGGATGGGCTTGATGCTGAGCTTTTGTGTGTGTATTCGTGTGGGTATGTAGTTGTCTGTGCATGTGTGATGTTTAATCCTGTCATAGTAGGCAAGAGCAATCTCCCTGCCCTCCAGTTACCCTCTCTCCAACAGCTGGAGTGAGGTGAACTAGAGTTCTCGATGTCAACGTGCAGTGTCACAGCGAGGACGTGTGAAAAAAAGTGACTTGTGACCAACATTCAATGTGTTGGGATGATTTCCTGCCAACCCCTTACCAGTTTTGACTTATGTTTTAGTCCTGCAGTCAATGCATTCTTTGCTAGTAGTGTTTGTAGAGCTAATACATTAGGCATCACTCATTATCAACCATAATGGAGATGCTTATCCAATGTAATTCATTCCACTGTGCCCATATTGGATCGACCTTATACACATTCCCTCTGCCTGTGTTTGCTTAAGGTGAGGACATTCTGCACTGTCACTGAAAAGACAGTCCATACAAAATACCCTTAAACACAGTTTATATGGCTTTGTTTTCACCTACTTTATTGTCTTTTTCTCTGTCCCCCGTCCCATCTACCATTGTGCTACATCACGTTATATGGCCACAGGAGAGGATTTTGTGTGTTTGCTGAATAGATGGAAACATTCCCAGAGTTACAGTACTACACCACAGGAATGCTGGGAAAATTACTAAGTTGGGTGCCATGATATTGCTTCCCTCGAGAATTGGGGCTGATCATGTTTTTAAGTAGGAGGTGAAACTTGCAGAAAATTTGCATTTCTGTTTTTTTTATTTTTTTTACCGGCATTTTTGGTTTCCATTTTGCCAGAGTCCTGTTTTTACATTGCCCATAAGTTTAAAAAAAAAAAAAAAAAAAAAAAAAAGGTCAGGCCGCACTCTCTGATGGCATTTAAGCTGCTATCACAGGCCCAGTTAATTTGACATTTAGCAGTAGACAGTACACCAGCAGAGAAATGGGGAAAAATGTTCAGCATTCATTTATTTAAAATTTGCATCAAATAATCTAAATCTGCAGTTTATTAGCTACATTTCTGATCTGGTTGTAGCATCTGCTGTGTGAGAGTGATTTTTGACTTCTTACATAGTATGTCGAGGTTTTCTACTTCACTTTTGTCTGTCACAAACTGTGATGGACATTTTACAAGACTGATTTTCTAGACTAAAAAATTGATGAAGTGGTAAGAAAAATAACGGCCAAATAAACTCATACTAAAATTAATAATTAGTTAGTCCGAAATAATATCATAATAAATCATAACATTCAACTCCTTTGGTCATTTCAAGTGATGCAGTTAATGTTTCTATTAATTGATCTCATATTGGTGTGGAACTTCCAAAAGAATGGATGAGAATAAAATGTTTGTTTGTTTTTTTGTGTGTGTGCAAAAGTAGTGAAACATTACATTTAAAAAAAAAACAACTTTTTCTTGCAGGACCTGACCTCAGTGTCAACAGTTGTCAGATTGTTGTAGAAAAGTAAAATAAATGAACCTGTCTATGATAATGTCTGTTTTGCATGCTCAATATTAGCTGGACAGTGCTTGTACACACACAGTGTAATGCCTTAGAATCTCCCATCATTTGAGACAGGACACTTTCACCAGCATAAAAACAACCAGGCTAATACACAGCTGGTCCTGAGTCAGAAGCAGTGTTAGTTGTAGTGTCAGTGCCCAGGGGTAGTAGTTGCCTCAAGTTCACTAGTGACTCTGATGTGACTGGCCTTTTGGCACAGAATAGCTGTATGAGGTCATGCGTATGGTTAACCTCACCCCCCACAAATAGAGACGATGTGTTGAGCAGCTGCGGAAGTGACGCTGGAGTGCGGCCAACCCCGCTCTATTTGATGCAGTGATTTAACTTGGTGCTCCCTGGCTAACCTTGATTTTTAATAGAAGCCAATGTATGGCTGAGGGGCACAACTCGAGCTCTGCTTTAGGCTGCTGGAAGATGTCACATGAAAATTTGCACAAGTTCATTTCAAGTGGGTTCCAGCGGTGCTAGACAGCTTTCAGATTTGAAAAGTCACATACACACTTGTACTTGTCAGCTGATGTCATCTAAATGTCACTTTGTGCATGTTTGCGTGCACTCAGATGGAAGCAGAACAAAAGCAGGTCAAGGTGTGTCTACTGACGGAAGGCTCTTAGTGCATCTGATGATTTTTTTTTTTTAACAAGTGTGTATGTGTTTGTGTGTCGTCCCTTTTTGCACTGCATGTCCTGTAACACTGATCAATGAGTTTGTATTCAAGGTGGGGGAGGCCATAAGGGAGGTATGGTGGTGGTGGGGGGTTGCTGAGATTGGGCTTCCATGTTAATGAGATCCTTGACTTGAGACGAGACAAGGACAACAACGCTTTTCCCTCTTTCTCTTTTCTCTCATTGCCTTTTATCGCCCCCCCCCTCCTCTATTTCTGCTTCCCCTTCGTCCTTCTTCCATTGTTCTCTCCTTCCTGTCTCACTGTTTTTCTGTCGTTCTTTGGATAACAGAAGTCGCAATAAAGGAGAAACCGGGGCACCACTACTTGTTTTGTATAACCTATTATCTCCCGATACAAGTATTAATTTTAGCCATTAGAAAGTGAAATGAAGTATGCACACTCTGGAGCACAAATCTACAGTTTGATTCAGTTTGATAATATTGTGTTTAAATGATCCACAAAGTATCGGTGGGGTGTGTCAGCTTGGGTCAAACTAGGGTACCTTCGCTCATCTGTTTACGTGCAGCTGTGTATTTATTCCGGAACTTGTAACTTGTAAGACATGTTTGTATTGATTTAAGGTGGCATTTCAAGTCTACCCAGTTGCACTAGCAGCTAGTTGATGACACCTGCCATGAGGTGTGTGTGTGTGTGTGTGTGTGTGTGTGTGTGTGTGTGTGTTTTTGTTGTTGTTTTTCTTCAGAAGGTTTTATTCCTGAACCCTCCTTATGTTGGGGGGCCATCTACCCCAATACATGAACAGACAAGCTTATAATATAGACACACACCTAAAGTAAAGTGTCAGCCATGACACTTAAACAAGAAGCCTGCGAGAAATTTCTAGAGTGCTGCTATACTGTAAGAGCAGTCCTGGCAGTGAGTGCTGGCTAAGGTAAAAAAAAAGGCTGAAACTGTGAGGAAAAACAGCTCTCAAGAGGAATTTGAGGATTGTGTTTCGCTGTTCCAATATCTCTGTCATAGAGGGAGGATTAGCTTTTCATTTTTTTTGTGTCTGCTGGGGATTAATTTACAGTGGCAGCCAGTAACTGAAGCTTCAATGTAGCGTGCATCTCTGTACAAGGTGTGTGTGTGTGTGGGTGTGTGTGTGTGTGGGTGTGTGTGTATTTGAGAAAAGCAACCTATGCTCAGCTCATGCTTACCCTCGCCTTTACAGGGTGAGTGGGAGCTGTTGACCTCCCCTAGCAGGGAAGGGGTTAAGCGTCAGGAATGATTGAGGTGTTGGTCGCACACAGGCTGCTAAGAGGACTGCTCTTGCAGTTTTTCTCTCTTCCTTTATGCTTTTCATTTCCTTCTTTCTCCTGTCCTCTGGATTCTTATTTTTGTGCTCGCTGTTTTTCCACACGCTCCACCTTATTTGTTTCTTTGCTCCACCTTATTTGATTCTTCTGGTGACCAGAAGAAAGAAATTTCTGTTATGCGATTTTTGTTGTTTTGTGACAATTTTTGCCATACATTTATATCTTTTGATTGTCTTATTACATCTTATAGCTCAATCAATGGACATAATCACAATTTGTTGGTACATGGTTTGACAAATGGAGAACTACTAAGATTCTTATCCTTTACACTCCCTGCATATTTTCTACTGCCATCTTTTCTCTGTACCCTTTTCTTCTCTCACCTCATGTTTCTCCTTTTCTCTCGGCCCCTGTGCTGTGTTAGGTGGATGGGTAAGGGGTAGCAGGGATGTTGGAAGTAGTCTGAGTCAGAGGGAAATGAATCTAATAAATCAAGCTCTTGTCTCTGTCTCCTCCCTGTCAGGACCTGCTGCCTGCCCAGCCCTCTGCAGCTATGTGCACTTTTGGTGATGTCCTGTAGAAAACCTTGTAGCACCAACTTCAGTAAATGTCACATTGTTTTTTGCACTGCAATAAAGGATATATGTAATAACACGTTACAGCCTTGGTTGTTTAAAAGCCTCCAACAAAGTTTTTCATAATTTCTTAATTACATAATGTCTTAAACGTAGTTTTATTCTGAGTGTCTTTACCGTGATTACCAGGTATTTCATTGAGAATAATTTCTTTGTTTTAATAATAATAATAATAGTAGTAGCCATCCTGTAAATCAAGTAGTAATAAACATTATTTGAGTATAAGATAAAAAGAATTTGCTATCCAAAAAAGATAATAAACAAGGTTGAGAGCATGAGTGCTGCCTGTTGACATCAAGTCTCAATATTAAGTAACTTGCAAAATCGTAGCGGTAGAATAGCTGATAAAGCTACAATATGCCACTTAAACTTCTGCTAACATGAGACTTGAAATCAATCTGCTCTGCCTGGCTATTGCTCTCTTTCCTAAGATCTCTGTCCCACAATGCTCCACCTGACAATTCACGT